>NW_006399824.1:2232654-2253400 GCF_000299155.1 Elephantulus edwardii | reverse complement strand
GCGATTGGCACAGGACAGAGCGGAGTTTAGGGCTATTGTACATAGGGTTGCTATGAGTCGCAGGCGACTCGACGGCACATAACAACAACAACAACAATTGTTGAGTACCCTGTTATGTATTAGAGCAGTTCCTCAACAAATATCCAAATTGTCAGCATATGATATCTGTTCTTTAAATACATACAGAAGCAAGTTATCTTTAAAACCAGACTCCAGCACAATCCAATCCTAACTAGCTTCTCCAGTCTTTCCTTCATTTTCATTACTAACTGGATCACAGAACTTAATCCTAGGAACCCCCTCCACATTATAGATCAGTTACTTTTCCATACCACTAATCTTTGGCTACAGGATTCTCTTCAAGACTTTACCCTTGACCAAGCATCTTTTTTTATTTTCTGCCTATTCTTCCTCCTCTAAATATGAGATCTCTGTTCCTCATCATCTTTGCCATAATGATCACTGAAACTCTCTCCGAATCCATCCTCTCTATCAGTACTAGTTCTGCCTTACTGCTTTTCCAAGAGGACCCACTGTGGTCCTCCTGCTAGGTATGCACCCGACCATCCACTACAGATTGGATTATCACCCCCGCCCCAAAGACTGGACCTCAGTCAAGGCTGTTCTATTTCACTCAGCATATAAAACATGACCTATTTTTGACCAGAGGCCCTCTCAATCAAATTCTACAAATATGGCCTTCAATTCTGTCCCAAACCAATATAGTGAGAGTAAAAAGAAAAATTAACAGCCCAAGCTTTATTCTTCCCTTATTATATTTATTTCAAAATATACAGTTCACTCATCAATTCCTCATAATACCGAAATGTCCCACTCCTCTACTAGGCTGAGATATTTTAAGCAAATTTAAAGCTTATGTGAATCTCACCTTCATCCCCAGCCCTAGTTAAATACAACTTTTTCTTCTATGCTTAACTCCTAAAGAAAGTTCTCCCCCCATCTCCATTTTCCCCCTGCCACCCCATCAATTTGATCCTATAATTTGGGATATCTCTAACCCATCAGTAGCTACACATCACACTCCTATTCATATTAAAGTAAAGGACCAAACCTCCTTCCCATGCATTCCCCAGTACCCTATCAGTATAGGACATCTCCAAGGGCTGAAACCCACTATAACTGAGTTCCTTAAAACCAATATTTTAATTGCCACTCATTCTCCTTACAACATTCCTATACTTTCAGTAAAGAAACCAGATGGCTCATACCACCTCGTTCAAGATCTCTAAGATATCAATAATTTCGTACAACCAGTACATCCAGTAGTCCTTAACCCGTATACTTTCCTCTCCATCATACCCTCTCTTCAATGGTGGGATGGCTTACTGCCCTTTGTACTTCTAATACTATTATTCATTCTTGCATTAACCTGCGGGACAGGATTACTCAAATTTTTTTACTAATTGTTTGCAGAAGCAGTTTCGTTCATATACTAACAAAACCATCAGTAAAACCGCTCCCTCTAAATTAGACAGGATAACATACACATTTCCCTTAAACCCCACTATGCCCTTATCCAGCAGGAAAAAGCCAGAAGACCTCATCACCCCCATCACCACAAAGGCGGGAATGTTAGGCTAAAAAGGAAAATGGAGGTTGAAGCCCAACTCAGAAATCCCTATGTCAGGAAATTTTCCGAAACCAAAACTCAGAAAATACTATGTCAGGACATTCCCCAGAACCAGAATTCAGAAATTCCCGTATCAGGACATTTTCCAAAACAAGAAACATTATGCACCAATGAGCAATGTCAACTCATCTCACAATCCCCCAAAATATACTTGCTAAAACCCCATATAAGCCCCCCTAAACCTAGCCCCCAGTACTACTTACCTCTACCTTGGCGTGGTTCTTAGCTTCATTCCAGAATCTTTCAGGAGGAAGTTGGGAAAGTGGTTACAAGGTGGATATTGCATTCAATGTCATAAACATAATGTCTATTAGTTGAATGGAAAGCCATCTCAAATCACAGCCAAAAGCTTAAAAATGCTTTAAAAAATAATAAAATGGGAAAGAGAATCTGTGGTCAATTCTCCTCTGCCTGCCAACATGGCCACTAGGAGTTGGAACTGGCTTGATAACAATGACTATGGATGGGTGGGTTAGCTCTGTTGCTGTGTTGTTGTTAAGTGCCGTTGAGTCACAGGTGACTCATAGCGACCCTATGAAAGTCCTGGACACCTCCTATATAACTTCCGTCCTCTCTCCAGGTTCATAGGGTTTCCAGAGGCAAGCTATTATGGAAGTGGATGCCACTCCTGCTTCCAAGCTTGTTTTCATTAGGGAGCTTCACCAAACACTGTCCACCATGGGTAACCATTATCACGTTTGACTCATCAGTGTAACAGTATTCGGCTTCACAGCAACCACGAGTTACCTCTGTACAGCAAGTGGACAGACCAGGGCTATACGACCTAGAAAAATGTTTCACCAAATACAATTAAAGGCAGGCCTGAGGGCCGCGAAGTAGAGTCATCCACATTTGGCTTGGGAGCATGGCTTTCCCTCCACTAAGCCCACTGCTCTTTCTATGCTGTTGGTGGTGTTGTTGTTAAGTGCCGTCAAGTCACAGGCGACATGGCGATCCTATGAACAAAAGTCCTGGACACCTCCTGTATAACTTCCGTTCTCTCTCCAGATTCATAGGGTTTCCAGAGGCAAGCTATTATGGAAGTGGATACCACTCCTGCTTCCAAGGGTTAACTCTAGCATCCTTTTTTGTTGGTATGTCCTGTCCAGCTGGAACAGACTCAGCTGACCCTCCAGCTGGTTTTCAGATTCTGTATCTCTCACAGGAGGAGATTGCTAATTTTTCTCTTGAACAGCAATTGGTGGATTAGAATCGCTGGCCTTTGGGTTGGCAGAACAACTCCTTATCAATAGACCACTGGAGCTTCTAACATCATTTAGTTCTAATTAGCAAGGAGTACATTTTAGATGTTCAAAGTACAAACTCTGAAGCCTTTGCTTCCCATGTTAACTCCAATCCTCTCTTGCATGTCTTTGGGATCTCAGTTTGCTTTTCCTGGGTCAAGTGACTTTCCCCCTGTGGGCTTTGTTGTCGTTAAGTTGCTTCCGACTCATAGTTTCTCTGTGGTGTTGTTTTTATGTGCTGCTGAGTTAGAACCAATTTAACTCGCGTTTGGACTCAAAGCTAGACCCTCCAGCAGATTTTTTCTAAGGCTGTGAATTACATGGGAGGAGACTGTCCATCTTTCTCCTGCAGAGCAACTGTTAGATTTGAACTGGTATTCTTTGAGTTGGCAGCACAACTTCTTACCACTAGGCTACCAGAGCTCCCATCATAGTTATTCTAGATGTTACAGAGTAGAACTGTGCTTATAGGATCCCTAGGACTCTGACTTTTCAGAAGCAAATTGCCAAGCCTGTCTTTTAAAACACCTTTGGATGAGTTTGAACTTCCAAGCACTTGTAACCCATCACTTAACAACTTGGAGAACAAGTGTTCAGATTCATAAATTGGAGATGATGGGACTCATCTGATCTGGGGAAGTCAGGACATAAATGAGGCTTTGTGTAGTTTGTGACAAGGTACAGTATCTTGCATAGTTGTTGACAAAGTTATTAAAGGACATAATTAGACACTTCACCAAAGAAGGTGGTCAGATGATCAACAAACACATGAAAAAATGCTCAAGATCAATAGCTTTGAGAGATATAAATTAAAACAATAACAAGATATCATCGCACCCCAACAAAAATAGCAATATACTAAATAAGACATTAAATAACAAATGTACTGAATAAGACATTAAATAACAAATGCCAGTGAGGATGTGGAGGGATTAGAATTCCTAATTCATTGTTGGTGGGAATGTAAAATGGTGCAATCTCTACAGAACACAGTATGGCATTTCCTTATAAAGTTGGGAAAACAAATACTATGTGATCCAATAATTCCACTATTATATCAGAAAGAAATAAGGATGGCATCATAAACCTACTCACACACGATTATTGCGGCACTGTTTATTTATTTATTTTTTCCCCAGCACTGTTTATAATAGCAATGAGTTGGAAACAGGAACCAGGGCACTTGGTTAAAGAACCTGCTATGATCACACAAAGGAGTATTGTTGTTGTTATTGTTATGCACCGTCGAGTCATCACTATAAAAAAATGCACTATGGAGCATCACTATAAAAAAAAAAGGAAGAATTCGTAAAAATATTGCACAGTATGAATGAAACTAGAACAAATTAAGTGGAGTGATGTAAAACTGTCACTGTGGTCTATTTGGAACCAACTCCCTGACCTTCCTTAGGGTTTTCAGAGGCTGTAAATTGCACAGGAGGAGCTGGTGAGTTCTACATGCCAGTGAGGCACCTTGTTTGGGATAGTAGTGCATTGCGCTAACGCTAGTAAGGTATCTGTTGTCGCTATGTACCATCGAATTGGAACTGACCCGTAGCTGACCCTCCAGCAAGTTTTCAGAGGCAGTAAATCTCATGGGAGGAGAAGACTTATCTTTCGCTTCAAGAACTACCTAGTGGTGGATTTGAACCGCATGCCTTTGCACTGGCAGCATACTTTCTTACCACTAAGCCACTAGAGCTCGTTGATAAGGAATATAAAAAAAGCTAAGAAAGGAATCAATCAATCACAGAATCAAAGAATACACAGAATCAATCTTTGAGGGGTAACACAAAAATTGTGTTAAAAAATAGGCTAATTAAAAAAAATGCTTTCTGGCGAGCTCTGGTGGCCTAGTGGCAAGAAGCTGCACTGCAATCCCAGAGGTGATCGGTTTGAATCCACCAGATGCTCTGCTGGAGACGGGGACAATTTCCTCCTGTAGCAGTCAGATCCGATTTGACGGTACACACAAAAAATAATGAAATAAAATAAATTTAAGAAAAAAAATGCTTTCTCCCTAAGCCATTGTAGTGTTCTCCCTATTGTAGCAGTCTTCCTCCCAAAATAGCCCCATCTCTTTAGGAGGTAGGTTTTGAACTTCCCCGGGAGGGCTTGGCCACCCCCGTGCCCCCGCACCTGCCCAGGGCCACAGCGACCCGCCCGCATCCCGCCAGCAGGAGGCGCGCAAACCCTGCGGGTCAGGCGTGTAGCCTGGGCCTCGCAGTGGGGTCCGGACGTGCGCGTGACCGACGGCGGGGCCGCGCACGCCGAGCGCTCAGAGCGCAGAGCCGGCGCCGCTGGAGCTGTTTCCGGGCGGGGCGGGGCCGCGCCGCCGCCGCTGCTGGATCTGCAATCTCGGCTGGCGCGACCGTGCGGCAGGGGGAGCTCGAGTCCGAGGCGCGTGAGCCGGTCGCGCGTGAGAGGTGCGGGAGGTGGAGCCCAGCCGGCTGGAGAGTGGCCGAAGCCGGGAAGAGGGGAAGGTGGTTCCGGTGTGGGAAGGTGGAAGTGGACGGGGTCACGGGGCGAAAAGAGCAGATTGCGAGCTAAAGAAGAAGAGCCGATTCTGAGCTGGACAGCGGGGACGAAGGAAGGCGAAGACCGCGGAAGAGGACGCGGTGTCAGGTCGGAGAGGATGTGGCGAAGTCGGGGGGCAGCGTCAGCCTGGGGAATGGAAAGGAGGGACGGGGGTGGGGGTAAAGGGCAGCGTGATCGGGGATCCACGCTGAGTCTGGGAAGGATCGGGAAGGGGGGCGGGGCCCGATTGGGAAAGGGGTCGGGATCGGGGTGGGGAGCAGGGGCTGCGACCTGACAGGTGGGGGCGTGACTGAGAGAAGAGCTGGTGCAGAGCAGAGGTCTCGGGGCGGGGGGGACAAGCTCTCGGGAGGAATGAGGCGGAGTGGAGGGAGGCAGAGGGGGTGCAGGGAGTGTGGGGTGGTGTCAGCTGAGATTCTTCCCAACTTTAGGGTTAGATGGAGGGAGGGATGATCTCCGAAGGGACTCCGATGGTGGCCGCCGGCTGCTGGGACCTGCTGCCTCCACGCCCGCCTGTGGGCAGCGCAGGTTGAAAGGGCCGGGCTTCTGGGCCCGGGGCCGGGGGCGGGCCGGGCGTGTCCCCCGGTGTCCACCTGAGTGGCGAGCTCTGTGGGATCCTGGGCCTTTGATTCGCTTGGTCGTCTGTGGGCGGGAAGCACGGGTCTGGCCAGATCCCGATTCGCCGACTGGTTGGCCTGGGGTGGGGTGTGAGAGCTGAGCGTGAAATCTGAGCCCTCAAAGGAGGCTGAGAACCATTTCTTGACTGCTCTGGCGGATCAAGGCGGGCTGACCCGACAGTTTAAAGCTTTCGAAGTAAACAAACCTGGTTCCCTTTTACAGAGGAAGGCAGGAAGAGGAAGATGCCTACCACAGACCTTCTGATGTTGGTGAGTCCTTCCCCGACCTCCTCCTCGCCACAAAGCCCCTGTCTCTTCGGATTTCTTTTGATCCAAAGAAACTGAGAGTGTGGACTCTGTGCTTGAGACTTGCTCTGGGGCAGCAGAACTTTCGCCACGATGCACCAACATATGTAGATCTTTTTAGTAATTTTATTTTCGATTTGTCTTTTCAATTGATAAGTGTTTTCCAGATTCGAGCTATGTCTGCCTGAAAAGTAGACCTCATCTCTTGTCTAGAGTTGAAGAAGCATTTGTCTTCATCTGTATGTACTAAATGAGATGGTTTCACATCATCTCTCTGTAGTGGACAAGTATTTATTGAATTGAACTCTGAATCTGGGTTTTTGTTGGGCCAAGATGGCTGCTTTGGTGGACATTGCTTTCTGGTCTTCTGGAAATCCTTCTTTGATGGATTTTGGTTGGGTTTTGTTTTTTTTTTTTTTGTTTTAATTCTTTCACTGATCAGGGAGAAAGGTTATCAACAGATGAATGTTTACTAATAAAACACATTTTATTTTTGGGATATCAGTGATGTCATGGAGATCTGTCATAGTTCTAGCAAGCCCCACAGCTTTTAGATAGTGGTATAGAAAAAAGGTAAAAGTTTAGTTTCTAAGTTTAGTTTTATAAGTGGTTTTATGAGTTTGGTAATATTTTTGTGCAAGATTGTTGATTGTTGTTGCCTAATTTCCGAGTCTAGATTGGTTGGAACCACAGCTGACCCTCTAGCGGGTTTTCAGAGGCAGTTAATAGCACAGGAGATTGCACATCCTTCTCCCACAAAGCAGCTGGTAGCCTCGAACCTTGAGCCTTTGGGACTGCAGCACAGCTTCTTGCCACTAGGTAATTTAAATACACCTGTCCATCTCTAACCATCCCACAGAATTGATTGGTGTCACTGGGAGATTAGCAAAAACTGGTGGCCTAGTAGATAAGTGTTACACCACCAACCCTGGGGCAGGCAGTTAGAATCCACCAAATGCTCAGAGAGATCCTCCTTTGCGATTTCCAGCCTTCGAAAACCCGCTGGAGGATCAGCCGTTAATTGGTTCTGACTTGAAGGCATATTAACAACAACGATAGTGAAGTTTTCACATAATTATTGTTTGTTTCCTGTTGTGACATATCTTAAAAGGTCTGCAGGAGAAATGAAAAGAGAGGTAAAAGAACTTGTGATTACTTCTTGTTTGAGGTGGGGAGCAATGGTGATTTTAACTTGTGAGAAATGGATACTTAGTTATACACCCATCCTAGTGAAGAAGTTGACTAAAAGCGTTTCTTACCCAGGCTTCTTGGATTCTCAGTAGGTAAATTGTTGTTGTCAACTGTCATCCAGTCCAGTTGGAATGACTCATGGCTGACCCTCCAGCAGATTCTCAGAGGCAGGAAATTGCACAGGAGGAGATGGTTTACCTTTCTCCCCATGGAACTGCTGGTGGATATGAACAGCGTGCCCTTGGGTTTGCAGTACAGCTCTTTTACCACCAAGCCACACGAGCTCCCTAAGGTAACGAATAGCCGGATGGAATTTTTAATTCCTAGTGCGAGCTCTGGTGGTCTGGTAGCAAGAAGCTGCACTGCAGTCTCCAAGGCAAGTGGTTCAAGGCCACTGGTTACTCTGCTGAAGAAGGGTGGGTGGTCTCCAGCCATGTGATTAACTACCTCTGAAAGCCTTGGAAACCTGACTGAGGGTTGCTGGGACTCTGACCTTGACTTGCTGCTGGCGCCTGGGGTATTTCAGTAGGTGTAAAAAAGAGAGAGAGAAAAGAGCAGTATGTGTTTATATTAGAAAAAACTGAAACTAAGCAAAAGAAAGCACCTTTCCTCATCTACTTCTCCCCAAAAAATAATTTCCGTCACATCACCAACCTTCCAGTGTGTTTTCAGGGGCTGTGAATTGCCTGAAAGGAGAGAGCCCATCTTTTTCCTGCAAATCAGCTGCTGGATTCAAACTGGTACCTTTGGGTTAGATATGGATAAGTATATGTATTTCAAATATAGATTCTCTATGTCAGTATACAGAGATACAATTAGTAGTTTTTGGGCCTATCTGTTCCCTTTAATGGAACAATTTGCTTTTATTCAGCATATTAACTTTGGAGTTGGTTTTGTTTTGAATTTATAGCCACCCCAACTTTCGCTTACTTACCTTGTAATCTCGACTTGTTTAGGAGTGTTATTATAGTAGCTGCTATCAGTAACTAATTCACATAGATATGATTAGCCCTTGAAAATCATCACTTTTTGAAAACAGCATACTTATTACATGAGGTGTTGGCACTGGAACAATTTTGTCATCCCTTCCTTGAACTGTGCTGTGGTAGGTGTTTAGTGGGACACTAAACCAGAATGGTCAGAGGTCAAAGTCTGCCTCCAAGTATTTTATGATTTTAAGATATGTTCTTTGTCTTCTAACTGGAAAGAAAAGGCCCAAAGGAATGAAAAGTACCCTCCATGCATAGCAGCATTTCATAGAACATTAGAACTAGGAACTGTTCTAAAAGTTCAGTGATGCCATTTATGTTGTGCATGATGAATCCTTTTTAGGTTTCCATTCTGTTGGGAAAGAAGGTGGGGAAACAATATAACATATAAGAAGATCAGCATAGATCTGATGTTGTTGTTATTACAACCCTATGTACAAGAGCCTTAAACCCTGCTCTGTCCTGTGCCAATCTCACCGCCTCTGACACACCTACTCCCATTTCCCCAGTCACTGAATCAATCCATCTCATCGGTCGGGGGTCTTCCTATCCTGCACTGTCCTTCCACCCTCCCAAGCATGACGTCCCTCTCCAAGGACTGGTCCCTCCTTGCAACATGCCCAAAGTATATCAGATGAAGTTTCCAAGGAGCAGCCTGGTTTAACCCTTTCCAGGACAAACCTGTTTGTTCTCCTAGCAGTCCCTGGTATATGCAACACTCTTCTCCAGATAGCTACCATTTATTGAGCACATGTGTTAAGTACAGGAATAAATACCCTAATATAATTATTCACATTTTATAAAAGCCTTTATAAAAATATGTCGATGTTCTCCTTTCCCACCACTGCTGGTGTTACTCATTGGGACTTACAGTGATGATATGGCAGAGGAGAATTGCTCCATGGTTCCAAGGATGGCAATTTTTTTTTTTAACTCCTAACCTGGAGGTGGGGTGGAAATAGATAAAGAGTAAGTTGGAGGCAAGTGATTTGCCTTAGGCTGCACAGCACTCAGTTGGTGGGGCTCCTTTCAGCCCCAGTTGGTGTGTCTTCAGGTTCCCACATGGAAGGGACAGCTGTTGTTTGGCATTGTGACTTGAAGGGCCCAGCATTTGGGGAGAGGGAACGGGGAGGCGGTTGGAAATGGGTGTACACGGCCCTTTTGTCTTCTAGTATAGCCTTGTCTGAAAAACTTTGTCTACCATGGAATCTTCTTGTTTTCCTTTACGTTGGTTAGGGCACGACATTGAAATGTTAAATATTGTGTCTATGATTATGATGATAGTCTTTGCAATACTTTCCACCTGTTTCTCTCAGAGACTAAAATGAGTGAGCTGTAGGCATCCAATGGGAATTGCAAAGCTTTCAGAGGGAATTCAAGGCAGGCAGTTTTGCAGTCTTTCTCCACGTGGGCAATCATCCTTTCAAACTCTCTCTATACCTCTGGATTGTCAAGGAGTCGTCTCACTTGCCAAGTTGCCAGATACTGTTAGCTTTTAGGGAAGAAGGGAGCCCTGGTGGGCTCGTCGTAGGGAGTTGTGCCCGTGGTTTGAAGAACTCCAGGAAACTAGCAGTTAGGGTCTGAAAGGTCACGACCTTGAATACCCATGAAGCAGTTTTGCTTAACATGTGTGGGGGTTCCTGGCAGTGGAGAGAGTTTTGGTTCTCACACCTGCAGAGATAGCAGCCGTATTGAGTGGGTAGAAGTCTAGGACGCCAGCACACAGCCTTATGCACACAACCCTACCACAAAAAATCATCTAGCCTGGGACGGCAGTGCAGCTGAGGTTGAGAAACCATTGTTTAGGCTGCCTGAACATCGATAACTGGATATCCTTGTACTTGGTGGATTCCCAGGTGTGGGGGGTGAGTCTTTCCTGGGAATTTGATCAATTGTTATTTATGATATTTATTTTCTTAAACGAAGCCTAGTGCAGGAGAGGAAGATGTGGATGAGATGGATTGACACTGTAACTTGGATATTGGGGTAGGTATGTTGGCGACAGCAATACTGGCTCAGGATAGAGCAGGGTTCAGAGCTATTGTACATAGATAGAGTCACTTTGAGTCTCAGGTGACTCAATGGCACATAACTGCTTTAGAAAATAAATTGGAGAGTGTGTAGTACAGTCTTCTATCTGGGTCTGAGAACTTTATCTTTGAACCTTGAGTTTTTTGGTTTATTTTAGGGACTCATGGCTTTCCAAATGTTTAAATGGGAATCGAGTGAGAAAGTGAAGGATCTACTCTGAAAGCTTGTTTCTGTTCTGTCAGCCTCCTGACCTGTTTGTAAATTAGCTGGAAAACAGCGGATGCACGTGAGACAGAGGAAATGCTTAAAAAGTTAACATTTGAGTGGCTATAGTGGGGGGACTCTGTTTGGCACTGTTTCAGCCTTTTAAGTGAAGCAGAACCCTCACAAAAAGTAGGACTTCTTTTGCCTTGGGAGACTGCACAGGAGAGTTGTAAATAAGCTCTAAATCCTCCTGGTTTGCCTGGTTTTGTGTTAGGAGTTTTTAGTAACATTTACTTTCTTAATTAGATTTTTTGTCCAATCTAATATTACACACAGTTTGCACATACTGGTGACACAACTGGAAATCAGTCTGGGATTAAGAAATTTTCTACAGGGAATTGGTTTGCAGCCTTTGGTTCACGTGTGTCAATATATAGAACCCAGTTACTGAGAGGAAACCTCCTGTTGTGGGAAAAGGGGAGATTGGAGCCCCCTCAGGAGAAAGACATGGAAGGCTGCCAGTGGTTTGTAGGAAAGATCCATTGACTTTCCCCTACTTCAAGAGTGTGGGTGAGGAGTGAAGGGATATTGGCAAAGGCTGGGCAGGTGAAGGAACACCTCAGTGCTGCAGCAGCAGAGAACCATTATCACCTCCAGGCCTGAGGGGCAAGGTGGAGAAGTGACTTCGGCCCAGGGACAGCTTAGCTGGCATTGTCTCTGTTGTGGAGAGTCCTGGTCCAGCTAGTCTTCTTGTCTTGGCAACAGAAAGCGGGTCAAGGGAAGAGATGCAGCAGGCTGCTCCTTCTCTTCTCACCCTCCTCCCTCCTTCCGGAGGGATCCTCCCATTGCTCAAACCCACCTGAAAATGAGAGACATAGGGAAGCGGGGTGATTTCATGAGTTAGTGGCCTTGTGTTCACACAGCCGAGTTGGAACAGGTGGCAGGTGGATCGGGAGGAATAGAGGGAGAATATCAGCTGAAGTGACAGGAATTAGGTCGGGTTAGTGTTTGGAGCAGTCTTAAGTAAGTCCCAGATTGGGACTGACAGAGAAGAGGACTGTTCCCACTGATAGTAACAGCATTTGACTCAGAGGCCTTTGGCAAGCTCAGAGCGGTTTGGTTCCAGTAGTAGCCTTAGAATCTTAATTGCCCAGTGGCCTTTAGAAATCCTGTGGTTCAGCTTCCCTCGCTCTAGGAATCCCTGCCCCTTAAGCTGCTAGAAGTGGGTGTGGCCGTGTTCTTAGGGCATCTCTTCCATTGGACGATTTTACCTGTTGTAGTTTTTCATTGTCTGAATCGTGGCACGCATGAGTTAAGAATTATTCCATCCAGGTAAAACCGAAAAATACTAAGTTATCTATCTATCTATCTATCCTATAAAATGAACACTAGAGATGGCTCTGAAAATTTCCTTCTTGAATTAAGAAGTAGTCTGGGACTTGTTAGATGTGAAATGCCCTTTATTTAAAACAATAATTTCTCTGTAGAGAAATCTCAGATCTCTTTTAGTATTAAAAAGGCCCCATCAGCGGTTGAGCTTAGAACTGTAAAACACTGTTTGTGGTAGTTTATTCCCAAATTAAAGTCGTAATCCTCTGGAACTCTTTGGAGTCTAAATTTGTGTTGTGATCTATTTACACTCAGTATTGGGGAGACCCGATTCTCTGTAGTCTTTTTCCAAAGACATTTTAAATTCACTCTTTTGAAATGCCTTCTAATAGATGGATCTAAAAAAAGGAATAGATTGAGCCTTTGAGACAATTGAAGCAAATAGAAATTCTGTTTTCAGACAAGGAGGGAATTGTGGGCTAATGTGAAACTCCTATGGAGGATGTGTCCCCTGTCTCCCTTATAGCAGCCAGAATGCAGGCATCCTAAAATTCTAAGTGCTTTGCTAAGACTGTAACCACAGCAGTCAATAGCAGTGTATCAGGATGGCAGAAATCAGATCTATGATCTGTAAACATTTGTAAGGAACTGTTTTACTTACTTAGGTAGGTGAGTAAAGAGGTACTTGAAACTTTCTGATTGATTCTGGGCATTGCTGAAGGCTAAGAGCTGACTTGAAATTTGTCCTACCTATTGAAGAACAGTTCTCTGTTACCTTGTATCTTACTAACATTTTTTAAAAATAATATGATGTAGGCATGGGAAATCAAGTTACTTAGAACCTCTCCCTATGCTACCTTTGAGACTTGACTTGGGACTCTGAATGTTGATTTTTTTTCAGCTGCTTCCTGAGGAAGGAAGGAAAATGTTTTTCATCAGTTATTTAATAAAATAGTTATTGTTTATTACATGCAGTTATTTTTTTATTATGTTTTATCTAGTGTTCTTATAACAGAATAACCTCAAGTGGGAAGCATTAACAAATGAATTCTCTCACAGTTCGGTGTGTTGTGGTTGATTGCTGTCAGGTCGAGGTTGACTCATCACAACTCTATGAACAAAAGACCTAATGCCTTTCCATAGCTATCATTGTTTATCCAAGTTCACAGAGTTTCCAGAGGCATATGGTTTAGCAAGTGGATGCCACTCCTGCTTCCCAAACTGTTTTACAACTGAGAGCTCCACCACACATTGTCTACACTGGGAAACCATTATGGTATTTGATATCCCTCTGGCACAAGGTTCAACATCATGGCAAACCCAGGTTACTTCATAAAGCAAATTGACAAAGAGTGATGTGCAAAGTAGAAGAGTGTTCCTCCAGATATAACAGCACTAGTCTCATTTAGCAGTGGTTAAGTGTTGTTGAGTCGAATATGACTCAGAGTAAGCTCTGCATAAAAGACCTGAACTCTGTTCTATAATGAACATCATTTCTATAGGGCTACAAATCTGAATTCAGAGTGTGGGATCCAGGAGAAGACAGCTCTAGAGAGAGATGCTTGTCTCTTGAACCACTGTTGCTGAGTAATTTCCGTGTGGGTAGGCATCTACTCTATTTCTGCATTCTCTTTGTGTTGTACTTATTTAAATCTCTTTTATATCTCCAAAGAAATTGAATCAAAACTGGCCCCAAAAGCATCTTGTCTTGTTAACATAACAAAGGTAGCCCATCCCCAAATGGGATTTTAACTACTGCTATAATTAACTAAATTAACTCAATGCTTTTGAGTCAGAACTAACTCATAGCCAACCCCTCTGGTGGGTTTTCAGAGGCTATAAATTGCATGGGAGGAGATTTCCTGTCTTTCTTCCACAGAGCAGCTGGTGGATTTGAATGAAGAGCTTTGGGTTGGCAACACAGTTTCTTACCTGCTAGGTACCAGAGTTCCAGACCACAGGTATATAGAAGTTAGGATTTGCAACACATTTTGTAGGGACATAGTTCAGTCCATAATGTTCTACCTTTTTGTCCCTCAAAATTCCTTTTCTTGTCACGTGCAAAATCCATTCACTCCAGCACATTATCCCGGAAGTGTTAAATCAATTCCATGTCTAAAATTTCTTCTTTTGCATTATCTAATGCAAATATATTATGAGTAGGTTGCATTCCATCCTGGAAAAAATTTCTCTTCATTACTGAACCTGTGAAATCTAGATTGTAAATGATGTGTACAGTGGTGAAACAGATACAAAGTAGATATTTCCATTACAAACGGAGGAAAGTGGAAGATAAAAGGGAATGACAGACATAAAAGCAAACCCAGAATCTAGCAGAAGAATTTACATTAGTTCTCAAAGTCAGAAAGCCATTCTCTGCACTTTAAGCCAAATGGAAATAGTCACGTCCTCTGGAATGACAACTGGTCCCTCACCTTCTCCTAGTCTGTGTGTGGACTCTGTCTTCATGGCCCCAGAAGATCCCATTCTTTGGCCCTTTGGCCACTTAAGCTTTGGACACCAGCCCATCCTCTTGGCCACAATGAGTGGAAGCTTCACACCCCAGAACTAAATTGGTGACTTTCTGACTTTGAAATCTAGGAGGCAATGATCTTACCCTTTTAGCCCCTAGAGGTTATAGCCCCACCCTTTGAGACCCAGAGGTCAAGGCTTCACCCTTTGAGACAGACTCAGTTCTGATTTCCTTGCCCAGTACAGGTCAGCAGTTCTGTCTCCATGCTGTTCCAAGGATGTTTCTGTTCTGTTCTTGGAGGATAACAGCGCTTCTAGGATATGTCTCTTTCTGAAGAATTCCAAGAGGAAGTCACCTTCCTCGCCTTTGATTCTTTCTGTCCCCTTCCATCTGCATTTTGTGCAGTGTTAATTGGTTAGCTCCATCAGTCACAGGCTTAATTTCCTGAAGAGATTTTTTTAGCTATTCCCTTATCTTTAGTTTGTATTTAGATCTTTAAGTTGTGTTTGCATTTTGCACTGCCCATTTTGACATCTGACACATCTTACAAAAGGGTTTATATATCTTTTGTTAGCTGGGAGTAGGGTTTGAACAGCTGATTAGTACACTCTTTCTAATGGATGTATGGTGACTTCTGGCCATCTCCTTTGTCTCTTTTATCTTGTCCCAGTCTGTTGTCTTGCTACATTCTTTGAGAGTCTGTTTTTATTGCCATATAGCCCTCATTCCTTGAGGATTGGTTTCTATTGTTATATTGCCACAGTCTTTGTCAAGACCAGTTCTGATTGATCTCCTTTGTCAGCCTGTCCTTTGCTATTCTCTGTCATTACCTCCAGAATTTAGAGATATAGCCCCAAAGGATTGGGCCTTTGGGTTGCCTACACAGGCAGTGAATGTAAATCCTATTAAAGTAGCTGTTAAGCTTGAAATAGATTATCCAAAACAGAGACAATATAAAATATCTCCTGAAGGCTGGAGAGGTCTGGCCCCTATAATTAGACGATTAAAAGAAACTGGTTTAATTACTGAAATGACTTCTCCTTATAACATTCCTATATTTGCTGTAAAAAACCCAATAGTAAATGGAAGTGGCAGATACAGAGGAATTTAAAGAAATAACATATGAGCAAGAGCCTATGGTGATGAAGGAAGAAGTTCAAGCTGCTTTGAAGGAAATAGCAAAAAATAAGGCCCCAGGAATAGATGGTATACCAATTGAAGTATTTCAGATAACAGATGTTGCCCTGGATGTGCTCACCAAGTTGTGCCAAGAAATCTGGAGAACAACCACTTGGCCAACTGACTGGAAGAGATCTATATTTGTTCCCATTCCAAAGAAAGGTGACCCAACTGAGTGTGGAAACTACAGAACAGTGTCATTGATTTCACATGCAAGCAAGATTCTACTGAAGATTATCCAAAAACTATTAGAACAGCACATCAGCAGAGAACTGCCGAAAGTCCAGGCTGGGTTTAGAAGGGGTCGTGGTACTAGGGATATTGTTGCTGATGTTAGATGGATCTTGGCTGAAAGCAGAGAATACCAGAAGAATGTCTATCTGTGTTTAATTGATTATGCAAAGGCATTTGACTGTGTGGATCATAACAAACTGTGGCTGACTCTGAGAAGAATGGGAATCTCAGAACATTTAATTGTGCTAATGCGAAACCTATACTTGGACCAAGAGGCAGTCGTCAGAACAGAGCAGGGTAACACTGCATGGTTCAAAATTGGGAAGGGTGTACGCCAGGGATGCATCCTGTCTCCATACCTTTTCAACATGTATGCAGAGCAGATTATCTGGAAGGCTGGGCTCTATGAGGAGAATTGTGGCATCAGGATTGGTGGAAGATCTATTAACAATCTGCGTTGTGCAGATGACACAACCCTGCTTGCTGAAACTGAGGAGGACCTCATGCACTTGCTGCGGAGGGTCAAGGACTGCAGCCTTCAGTATGGACTGAGGCTCAATGTCAAGAAGACAAAGATTTTCACTACTGGACCAATTGGCAGCGTCAGGATGGATGGCGAAGAGATTGAGATTGTTCACAGCTTCAGTTTGCTTGGCTCCACAGTCAACACTCTTGGCACCAGCAGTCAGGAAATCAAAAAGCGTATTGCGATGGGACAGTCTGCTGTTAGGGGCCTCTCTAAAGTACTCAGGAGCAGCGGTGTCTCTCTGGAGACTAAGGTGCGCCTGATACAGGCCATGGTCCTTGCAATCACTTGTTATGCATCAGAGAGTTGGACAATGACTTGGGAGGACAGAAGGAGAGTTGATGCCTTTGAGCTGTGGTACTGGAGAAGAGTACTGAATGTACCATGGACTGCCAGGAAAACAAACAGATTCATCTTGGAGAGGATTAAACCAAGCTACTCCTTGGAGGCACGGATTCTGGGGCTTTGTCTGACATACTTTGGACATGTTGCCAGGAGGGACGGGTCCTTGGAGAGGGACATCATGCTTGGGAGGGTGGAGGGACAGCGCAGGAGGGGAAGACCCTCTATGAGATGGATTGATTTGGTGACTGGGGTGATCAGGATGGGTGTGTCAGAGGCAGTGCAGTTGGCGCAGAATAGAGCAGGGTTTAGGGCTGTTGTGCATAGGGTCGCTATGAGTCGGAAACGACTTGACGGCACATAACAACAACAACAACAACAACAAATGGAAGTTGGTCTAGGACTTGAGAACAATAAATGACGTAGTTGTGTTTTTACATCCTGTGGTTCCTAACCCTATACTACCTACAGTAGGCAAAGTGCCAGCCACTTCTACCTATTTCATAGTACTAGATCTTAAAGATGACCTTCTAGTATGTAACCTGTGAGGCCTCAGTTCAGGATACTTGAAAGCACATTAGACTTTTTAGGCAAAGAAGGTTTTAAAGTGTCTAAAGAAAAAGCTCAAGTTTGCCTCCCTAAAGTTCATTTCTTGAGATTCATTTTGGCATATAACAGTAGAAAGCCCTCCCCAGGTTGAGTTGAAACGCTATACAGCCTATCTTCCCCAGTAATTTTTAAAGATGACAGGGTATTGCAAGATAGAGATTCCTCAATTTAGAGAGTTAGCCAAACCCTTCCTTATATGATCAATTAAAAAGGAAGGAAAAAATAGCCTAGAATGGACTACTAAGCATATGTACAAGAAAAGAGGCTCTCTGTGGGCTCCTGTGCTAGGCATTCCCAGTTATAAGCCTTTTATTTTAAAAACTCTCTTCCCTCTGTAACTTGGTTTCTGCCATTGTTAGAACATCTGATTGGAATATTATTGCTTTTAATTTTTCACCCATGTATTTTTAACTTGTTAGTTAAATTTGTGTCTTCTAGGCTGCTACAGTTCTATGTTAAAATAATACCTGTATCCCTAAGCACAATTGATAGCAGTGCATCTAAATTCCAAAATCCATCCCCACAATAGTCTATGTGTTTCCTATTGCCAAAGGGGCCCTTTGGAATAGTGAGAGAAGAGCTTCACCCTGGAACCTACAGCCCCCTTTTCCAGAAGGAAGTAGCTAGGAGAATGCAACATCTCCTCTCTCGGTTGGCAGCATGACTCCTCACTCACCAGACCTCCCTTTCTGCACTTTTCTTGTTGTTGTTGTGTACCATCAAGTCGGAACCAACCTCCAGTGATGCTCCAAAATGTTTTCAGGGGTAGTTAAGTTAATCACACAGGAGAAGATTGTCATCCTTCTCCCACAAAGCATCTGGTAGATTCGAGCTGCATGTGTTAGGGATTGCAGACCAACTTCTTAACATTAGGCCACGAGAGCTCTTTTTATTTAGACATTTTAAAGTGCTTCTAGCTTCAGCCCAATTCCAAAACTGCTTCCATATTTTAGCTGTCTGCTAGAGCAGTACCCCAACCTTTACATACCAAAGCCTGTTGATTTTTGGGGGGGGGGGGGTTAGTTTTTTTGTTGTGGTGTTTTGTTTATTTGTTGGTGTTTTTTTTTCTTCCCAGTTTAAGGTTACTTTTATTAGTATTATTGATGTAGTATTTTGTTATTTTTTTTATTTTACATTGGTTTGCTTACAAATATTGTATGCACTGTGTTTCATACTGTTCTTCATTCACTCAAATTCTATTAGTAATCTAGAGCTGTTGAGATAGCATTACCACAAGTGGATGGCTTTAACAAACAGAAATTTATTTCCTTACGGTTTAGGAGGAAACCTGAATTCAAGGTGTGGACACCACGGAGAGAAACTCTGTCAACTCTGGAGGGAGATCCTTCCTCTGTTGAGCTTTTGTTCCTGGGCGACCTTCGTGTGCCTTGGCATCTCTGCTTTCTCGCGTGTGTTTTGTTTTTTTTTTAACCTCTTTTATATCTCAAAGGAGATTTGACTGAGAACATAAAGTGCACTAATCTCAATCCCAAATAGGATTATAACAAGGGGCATAGATTCTAGGATTTACTACATGTGTTTTCTTGGTGACACGATTCAAACCATGACATCTGCCCTCATTTGATAGTCAACAATGGTTTGTTGCGTTATAACAGTGGTTCTCTCTTTTTTGCAGAGAAATAAAATCAGAGAGTCCACAGAGGATCAGCACTGTGTCAGAGGTCACATAGCTTCTGGGTTCTGAGTGACAGTCAGGATTACAGCTGGAGCCTTAATTACTGGTTTAGACTTCCTGCTCCAGCCCAGCTGTCTGTCAACTTCCATGAACATGACCCCCAAGAAGCCCACGGCAGTCTTGAGAGGGCCTCCAGGGAGGAGGATGTCCTCGTCAGGCAGCCTGAGGGTGTGCTGGCCAGCTGCCAATGACTACACTGTTTTTAAAGTTTTACCCTTGTAGAAGGTAGCAGTACTGTTCATAGACTCTTTGTGTCCTTAGTCAGTTACCACCCTCGTTTCCTAGTTTATTCAGCATTCCTCTACAAATTTCTGAGTTATTCTTAGATACATATGCTTGCTTTCATTTGGATTCCAGAGATTTGCTATTTTTGGAGGTGCAAAGTTTCCTGTCAGCTTTTTCAGACAAAATCTCTCCTTTTTTCCTTTGTGTTGTGATTCGCATTTGCAACACTACTTGACATTCTGTTTAACCATCCATACACATGAATGACAATAACCACAGTGTCGCCTTTCTACCAGTCCTTGTATTCCACACCTTCCCGCCCTCTGAGTTGTGTGCCTGGACAAATACTGCTTCTGCCATTGTATGTGGTTTATTACTATAAGGAGAGGGGTTGTGGCTCACCTGTAGGCCTGATTACTATTTAACTATAAACTAAGACACAGAGGCATGTTTTGTTCTAGCTTTGAGGTATAATTTGGGATTCTTCCCATCTCTATCAGACCAGTAAATGTGGCCATTTTCAAGATTTTGAATTTTGTTGTACATTTTTTACCAACTCTATCCGGGTCTTCTCTGCGACTCCTTTTTAGCACAGTCAGCAGCGTGAGGTCGGCACCACCTAGTTCTTCTGGTCTCCGGGTCATAGAAGTGGAAGCATGGGTGCCTCTTAGTCTTTTGGATGAATTCCACATGGTTTTGGTTTTCTTCTTCTTTGTTCTGGACAGGAAGAGGTCAATAGTTGCACACTGGATGGCTGCTGGAAATCTTTTAAGACCTAGTGGCTTCTCACCACAGTAGGATGCAGAATAAGTTCTCAGTGGACATTTCCTTTGTGTCAGTTGACCTTGATGTCCCCTGAGATTATGGTCCAGAGGCCATCAGACTAGCAACTCCTTCCCTCAGGGTGTTTGGCTACGATTACATGAGTTTATCCCAAGTTGGCTTTAAGATATAGATATGTTTATATAATTGTATTAATTGTGTGTGTGTGTATATATGTATATATAATTGTATTAATTGTGTTTCGTATGAACATTCTTCTATAGCACTGGTCTGTCAGTTTGCTGTACTGAGGTAACTTGGGTTTGCTGTGATATTGAATGCTTTTCCACTGGTGTGTCAAATTGACAGCACAATTGTTTACCCCTAAGCCTCCAGACCTCTTTACACACACCCACACACTCACCAACAAATGGAAGTTGGTCTAGGACTTGAGAACAATAAATGACGTAGTTGTGTTTTTACATCCTGTGGTTCCTAACCCTATACTACCTACAGTAGGCAAAGTGCCAGCCACTTCTACCTATTTCATAGTACTAGATCTTAAAGATGACCTTCTAGTATGTAACCTGTGAGGCCTCAGTT
>NW_006399824.1:2230755-2232554 GCF_000299155.1 Elephantulus edwardii | reverse complement strand
CGCCCTTTCTCTCTCTGAAATATGATAGTGTGCTTTATAGAGTGCTGTGCTGCTGGATGAAAGGCCATGCCTCTGGCAGTTTGAATCTACCGGTTGCACTAGGACAAAGATGGCAGTCTTCTGTGTAATTTTTAATTTCTGAAAACCCCACAGAATGTCAGCTATGAGATTGTTCCTACTTGACAACATGCCTTTTGACTTGAGTTATGCAGGAGAAGAGTATTCAACATACCATGGACTGCAAAGAGGACAAACAGATCTGTCTTGGAGAGGGTGAAACTAAGACAACGCTTATAAAGCTTTGCCTCACATACTTCCGACACATGGCCAGGAAGGACCAGTCCCTGGAAAAGGACATCATTCTTAGAAGGGCAGAGGTGCAGGAGAGAAAGTCCCTGGATGAGATAGACTGACAGTGTAAATAGGGTAAGGAGGGTAGGTGTGTCCTAGAAAGTGAGATCAGCTCAGAATAGGACAGGGTTCAGAGCTACTGGATATAGGGTCACTTTGAGTTATAGGCGACTTGATGGCACATATTATCTACCAACCCTATGTGTGACCATGGACATACGACCTTTAATGTGGCCATCGTACCCACCTGCCTACGTATCAGCATGCAAATTAATGTTTATTCCTATTGATATTGCAGGATTGTGTGTGTAGAAGTGTTTACCTTTATTGACCATCTTTCTTGTGCACCTCTCCATGTCTTCTCTTTCTTTTTATTTCTTTAAAAAAAAATTATACTGGTTTATTTACCAAGTTCAAATATATTATTTTTCACACCAGATCTTTCCCATTTTCTTCACATCCTCACTCCTCAAATTATGTGACCCTATGATTAACCTCCCCCATCCTCACCCCTCTGCTTCCAACCTCCGCTTCCTCGTACTCATTCTACAATAAGTTTTATACAGTATTTCTGTTTCTTTCAACATGCTGCGCTGAGCATTTCTTATTATATGTTACCTTTCCTTCACAAGTAATAAACAAGTATGTGTATGTGTCTGTTACCTGCTTACTGAGTTTATTCCTCACTCCTTCTTGCCCTATCCCTGATAATCATACAAGAATGTTTCACTCGGTATAGAAGCACTTCTCTAACTTTTTATAACAGTAGACTTATGTAATATTTGTTCTTTTGTGCCTGAATTATTTCATTCAACATAATATCTTCTAGATTCATTCATGTTATATGTTTCTCAAATTCTTCATTATTCTCTAGTGTTGTATAGTATTTCATTGTGTTTATGTAGTTTATTCATCTGCTGATGAACATGTGTGGTTGTTTCTATCTCTTTGATATTGTAAAAAATACTGTGTTAAACATGGATATGTTCATGTTGCAGCTTTTGTTTCTTTAGGATAGGTACCTAATAGATAGTAAGATTGTTGGATCAAATGATAAATCTTTGTCCAAATTTGTCAGGAAGCAAAAGCCCCCTCACCCGTTTTTAAGAAACCCTTGAATTTGAATAATCTTAGATTGCTGATCTTGTGAATCAAAGAACCTTAGATGGTTGATGTAAGCCAAGAGAAGTTTAGTGAAAAGAAATAGAATTGCCACATCATAAAATACTTTTTATAAAGTGTAGAACTTAATGATTTTTAGAATATTCAGAGTTGACCAACCATTATCACATTAATTTTAGATTTAAAAATAAACTATGAATTGATAAATCATTATGTTGTTACGTTGTTGTTGTTATGTGCTGTCGAGTCGCCTGCGACTCATAGGAACCCTATGTACAACAGCCCTAAACTCTGCTCTGTCCTGTGCCAATTGCACCGTCTCTGAC
>NW_006399824.1:2184748-2228715 GCF_000299155.1 Elephantulus edwardii | reverse complement strand
GCCTAGTTTTCACAGCTGATATTGAGCTTCTCCAGGGGTTCTTTCCACAGATGTAATCGATCTGATTCCTATGCATACCATCATAGTGAAGTAATTATATTGGTCATTGATGATTAATATTATAAAACAAAATGTCTTTAAATATTTGTATAAAAGCCCATTTGTAAACTTTACTGAAATTTAAAAAAAAAGATATAAAAGAACTTAGAAAATAAAAGCACCCTCCTGTTTAGCACTCACTTCCTCATTCCCCTTGGCCACTCAGCCCTAAGCAATCACCAGCCTACTTTCTGTCTCCATATGGTTATCTGTTCTCAGTATTTCAGATAAGCAGAACCTTTCAATATGTGGTCTTTTTGATTGTCTTCCTCTAGTCAGATGAATGTCCCTCAAGGTTCATCTTTATTCCAGCATAAATCAGTACCCACTTCATTCTATTTTGTGACAGGAGATTTCTCGAGAGTTTTACCAAATTACTACATCTAATTGGATCCCTATTTTTTTTTTAATTTCTTCTCTTTTTTTTTTGTTTGTTTGTTTTAACATATTGTGTGCCATCGAATCAGATCCAACTGGCAGAGGAGGAAATTGCCCTTCCTTCTACAGTGGAGTATCTCGTAGATACAAACAGTGCACCTGCAGGATTGCTGCGCAGCTTCTTGCCACTAGGCCACCAGAGCTCCCTTAGATTTCTATTTTGTATTTACTGAAATGGCTTAGTGATAAGTAGTTGTGCTGCCAACCCAAAGGCAAGTGGTTCAAATCTACCAGTTGCTTAATGGGAGAAAAATGGGCAGTCTCCAAATCTACCAGTTGCTCAATGGGAGAAAAATGGGCAGTCTCGTCCTGTTTGATTTACTCTCTCTGAAAACCTGCTGGACAGTCAGCTAAGAGTCGATTCTGAATGGATGACACACAACAAAAACAATGTTGTTGTTCTTATGTGCCATCGAGTCGCTTGCGACTCATAGTGACCCCATGTACAAGAGCTCTAAACTCTGTTCTATCCTGTGCTAACCTCACCATCTCAAACACACTCATTCCCACCACTCCACTCACAGAATCAATTCGTCTCATCGAGGGTCTTCCTGTCCTGCGCCGTCCCTCCAATCTCCCAAACATGATGTCCCTCTCCAGGGATCTCCTTGCAACATGCCCAAAGTATGTCAGATAAAGCCTCAAAATCCTGGACTCCAAGGAGCTTTCTGGCTTCACCCTCTCCAGGACAAACTTGTTTGTTCTTCTAGCAGTCCATGGTATATTCAACACTCTTCTCCAGCACCACAGCTCAAAGGCATCAATTCTCTTTCTATCATCCCTATTCACAGTCCAACTCTCCGATGCATAGCATGTAATTGTGAAGACTATAGCCCGGATCAGGCGCACCTTAGTCTCCAGCCTGATGTTGTTGCTCTTCAGTACTCTTGACTTTCCCAATTCAGTTTGTCTTTTGATTTCCTGGCTGCTATTACCAATAGTGCTGATTGTGGAACCAAGTAAACTAAAACTGTTAACTATCTCAATCTCTTCACCATCCACACTGATGCTGCCAGTTGGCCCAGTGGTGAGAATCTTTGTTTTCTTGATGTTGAGCTTCAGTCCATATAGGAGGCTGCAGTCCTTGACCTTCTGCAGCAAGCACTTCAGGTCTTCCTCATTTTCAGCAAGCAGGGTTGTGTTGTCTGCATAACACAGGTTGTTTGATGACTCTTCAGTCTTGATGCCACAGTCCTCCTCATACAGTCCAGCGTCTCGGATGATCTGTTCTGCATACAGATTGAAAAGGTATGGAGACAAAATACATCCCTGACAGACCCTCTTCTTGATTTTGAACAGTGTAGTGTCTCCTTGCTCTGTTCTGAGGACTGCCTCTTGGTCCAAGTATAGGTTTCACATTCCCATTCTTCTCAGAGTCAGCCATAGCTTGTTGTCATCCAGACAGCCAAACCCTTTGCATAGTCAATGAGGCACAGATAGACATTTTTCTGGTATTCTCTGCTTTCTGCCAAGATCCATCTAACATTAGCTATAATATCCCTAGTACCATGACCTCTTCTGCACATCTGGGTGTTCTCTGTTGACATACTGCTCCAAACATTTTTGGATAATTTTCAGCAGAATCTTGCTTGCATATGATATTATTCAATAATTTCCACACTCTGTTGGGTCACCTTTCTTTGGAATGGGAACAAATATTGATCGTTTCCAGTAGACAGCTTTAGCAAATGGAAGTGTATCCTCTCCCAGGGTAAGAGGCTGTAAGTTCAAATTCAGAGTACAAGCTCTCGGGAGAGACTTTCTCCCTTTGTTGGTGTTTCAGTGTCTGTAGGCCTGGTATTTTCTAGAGAGCAACACATTTCTTGACATCAGTCTTTTGCTTGATCTAGGAGTTTCATAAGGAACCTGGTTCCAGAAGCAAGCTTTTTACTCCTGGCTCTAAGAGGAAGTGCCACAGGGTGCTGCTTTAGAGGCAAGGTTGGTGAAACTTCATCTCACATATTTTGAGCATGTTTTCAAGAGGGGCCTGTTCTTGGAAAAAGACATCATGCTGGGAAAGGTGGAGAGTCAGAGAAAGAGAGGTAAAAAGCCTTATCAGATGGATCCATGCAGTGACTACCAATGAGCTCAAGCGTTTCAGAAGGGATGAGGGTGGTGCAGGATAGGGCAGGGTCCAGACTCCTTGTTCATATAGAAGTAGGTGGCTTGACAGCTCCTAAGGACAACTTCCTTCTTGGTGCTGCTACTACCAACCTCCATCTCGATCTCCTTTGCTCTCCTTTCATCTCTTGTTGTAGGAAAAGATGTTTCGGGTTACATCTCAAGGAAACTCCTCTTATATTTGATCAAGGCTGAGGGGATTGAGGGTTTTCCGTTTTACCCTTAATTCTTTTGCAGCTGATGGGTTAGTCATACCATGGGAAATCATGAATGACTGCCATGTTACATCCTAGACTCTGCAAATCTGAGCCTTCCCAAGTAAATGCATTTCTTGGGGTGGAGGGTGGGGGAATGGGACAGAATCTAAGCCCTAACAGTGAGATAAACATACACAGGGCCCTTGAGTTTATTTTTGTGTTTAACAGGACCGTTCATAACACTGAGTCTGTGTCTATGATTCCTTTTACAATGAGGTATAATAACTTGGGCAATATGGACCACAATACTTGGCCTTTTCAAAACTCAGAACCTTTTTTAATTATTTGTAAAAATTTGTATTCACAAGAAATTTTGCATGTGAGTGAGACCACCTCTAGCTTTTATATGAGAGAATTTTTCCAAAAGGGTCCAGTCATAGCTCATACAAATACAAAAACAAAGACCTGTTAAAGGTTTTCTTTTACTCATAATATGGAAACTGGGCAGATTTTATAACTGGCTTAAAAATACAATACAAAAAACAGACACATACATAGATCAGAAATAGTGAAATGAATATGCAAATGGCAGAGGGATCATTTGAGCTTGTGCCTGCCAGCCTGGATGTTTTATAGGTGAAGACTGAAGATTTGCATGCTTTATAAGAGAAGCTTATGGGAGTGTCAGAGACAGTGTGATTGGCACAGGACAGAGCAGAGTTTAGTTAGGGCTGTTGTACATAGGGTCACTATGAGTCGCAAGCGACCTGATAGCACATAACAACAGTCTCGCAGCCATGACAGTTGTACTGTAACTTCCACAGAACCAGACAACCCAGAGGGATGTCCTCAACAATTTTTCATTGACAGCTAGCACTTTTCCTTAAGCAGATTATCAAAAAGTCCAGAGTTGAGTTTCAAATTTATCTTTTAGCAATTTACTCTACTTTTAAAATGATTCTCCTTGGTGACTAAATTATGCAGACAGATTTTCCAGGAAAACTTTTGATTTGAATTATGTGTTAGAAATTTCCAAAGAAGTGTCCTGTGCAACTTCTTAGGTTATATGTCTCAGCATACATTTCTGTTTTCCATTTTCTAAAAGCAGGGAGCTCTGGTGGCCTGGTGGTAAAAAACTTTTCTCTAAAAGCCCCAGTTGCTCCTGGGGGAAAGATGAGCAATCTCCTTACCTGTAATTTATACCTTTGTAAACCCACTGGAGGCTCAGCTCTGGGTCAGTTCCTTACTCATACACAACAACAACAGCAGCCAAGAGAGCAAGGCGGAAGCCTTTAGTAACCTCAGTGACCGAAGCAGAAAGTCCCATCAGTGAGGTAAGCATGGGAAGGGAGAAGCCTGGATCATTTCCTTCTTGGTTGTGTTAGGCTGAGGGAGGTCTCAACTTCCTCCTAGGTGAAATCCTCCTTTCTAGTCTTACAGTATAAGGGGTCAGAATGCCAGTGGTGGTCTTTTGTTCTTGTAAAGATAACTTTCGTGCATCCAAACAGTAAACAGCTGAAGAGCCTCTGGGTGGTGCAGACTGTTGAGCACTGGGCTGCTAACCCAGAAGCTGATGCTTCAGATCTACTCAGAGATGCCTCAGAAAGAGAGCCTGGGAGTGTGCTCTCTGAGAGGAAGCCACCTCGGCCACGCTGTGGAATGCAGCTCTGCTCTGTGACCTGCAGGAATCAGCTCATTGGCTGCTGATTTGATTTTGAGTTAAGTGACTCTGGGGCTTCAGAACATGTTTGGCAGCATGCCGTCTGCAGGTGCCCTTTCCCCCGACTTTTTACCTGCTTTGTGTAGGTGGAGATTATTTTACTGATTAAAAATCACTCAGATCTTAAATGAAGATTCAGATAATTTATTCAGCATTAGAGAGCTTTCTGGATAGAGAATTGCAAATGCACCCAGATGGAGTGGGTCCTGGGTGAGTACAATAGAGTAAGGAGCAGAGGGTTTACAAGAAAATCATTGACAGAGGTCACAAAAGGGAGAGTTAAAGAAATGGAAAAAGACTTTTAGTTGAAGACTGAGATATATTTAATTAAGTAGGCTACAATGTTATACATCAGAGAGTTGGACAATGACCATGGAGGATAGGAGAATTGATGCCTTTGAGCTGTGGTGCTGGAGAAGAGTATTGAGAGTACCATGGACTGCTAGGAAAACAAACAGATTCATCCTGGAAAGAGTTAAACGGGGTGGCTCCTTGGAGGCAAGGATTCTGAGGCTCTGTCTAACATACTTTGGACATGTTGTGAGGAGAGACCGGTCCTTGGAGAAGGACATCATGCTTGGGAGGGTGGAGGGACAGCGCAGGAGGGGAAGGCCCTCTATGAGATGGATTGATTCAGTGACTGGGGTGATCGGGATGGGAGTGTCAGAAACAGTGCGATTGGCACAGGACAGAGCAGAGTTTAGGGCTGTTGTACATAGGGTTGCTATGAGTCGCAATGGACTGGAGGGCACATAACAACAACAACAACGTTTACAATGCTAATCTCAAAATGCTTACAATGTATACTTTGAGAATTGCTAATAAAAATGTCTAGCCGGTTGTGAAGCATTCCTTGGAGTTGGAGCTGGTGGGGATATTAAGGAGAAGCCTCTTTCTCTAGAAACTACTTGCTTAAATGAAACCTATTTGATTGCCTGGCAAACATAACATAGCTAATGAATGGAATAGATCTTCAGGCTGTTTTATACCCATATATTTGCTTCAAAACTTTTACTGCTTGAAATGCTTTCCTTCCACATCCTAACTTGATTGCAGAGGAAACATTTTCCTCGTTCCTTGTAGGTGCTTTATCAGATAGAGTCCAGAAACTGTGTGAAAAAACTTAGCTAATTTTGCTCAAAGTAGCAAGCACCTGGATTTAATTTCAGGCATTTTTATTGTGCTTAGAGGTTTAAAAAGCCTCTTTTACATCTCCTAGCATGTCTTTTGCCTGGAAGCAGGAGCGGCATCCACTTCCCAAATGGTTTGCCTCCGGAAACTCTATATACAAACAGTGCTCAGGCTATTTGTTCATAGGGTCGCTGTGGGTTGTCTACAACTCGATGGCACCAAACAACAACAACAACAATACTAGTGTTAAGAAGCTGCACTGTAATCTCAAAGGCACGTCGTTTGAATCCACCAACAGCTTTGCGGGAGACAGATGGGCAGTCTCCTCCTGTGTGATTAATTGCCTCTGAAAACTCACTGGAGGGTCAGCTATGGGTCTGTTCTGACTCAGTGGCACACAACAACAACAGCTACTGTTTTTAGGGAGCTCTGGTGGCCTAGTGAATAGAGAGTTGCACTGCCACCCAAAGGCTGGTTGTTCAAATCTACTATCTGCCTCAAGGGAGAAAGATGGGCAGTTTCATCCCTTGTGATTTACTACCTCTGAAAACCCACTGGAGATTCAGTTGAGTTGGTTCTAGCTCAGTGGCACTGAGTTAAAGTTTCTACTAGTTTTGCACTCAACTAGAAGAATCGATGCTTTTGAGCTGTGGGATTGGAGAAGAGCGCTGAATATCCATCCCATGGACTGCCAAGAGAATGAACAGATACGTCTTGGAGAAGGTGCAGCCAGAGTGCCCCTTAGAGGCGTGGAGGGTGAAGCTTTGTCTCACATACTTTGGGCATATTGTTAGGGGGAGCTATTTCTTGAAAAGGGACCTCATGCTCAGAAAAGGTGGAGGGGCCGCGCGAGAGAGGATGATCCTTAACGAGATGGATGGACACAGAGATGGGCTCAAGTGCGGCAGGGATGATAAAGATGGTGCATGATAGGGTTAAGGTCTGTTGTTCATAGGGTCACCAGGAGCTCTATTTGAGTCACTGGCATGTAGCAGCAGCTAAGGTAAAGAGTTGGTGTTTGGATCTATCCAGCAGTTCTACAGAGAAATGCCTTAGGAATTTGCATCCATTAAGATTACAGTCATCTCCAACTGAAACTCACTTATTTGGTTTGGTCTCAACTCCTAGTGACCATCCATTAACCTTTCAAGGATGTAAATGGTAATGTGAAGAAACTGCCCATTTTTCTCCCCAGGGGCTCCTGTGGGATTCAGAGCACTGGAAATGAGCAGCCTTTGGGTTAGATGCTCACTGTGGCCTGTGCCATCAGAGCCCTCTCATGTAAAGACTACAGCCGATGGGACCCTCTGGAGCAGTTCTGCTCTCTAACATAGGGGGTTGCCACGAGGTGGAATGAATTTGAAGGGATTGAGTTTGGTTTTAGTGCCTTGTTTGATGTGTTTGAGGAGTGTATTAGAGAAGAGGTTCAGACAGACTCTGCAGAGACTCTTAAACAGAACAAAGACTGTCATCAGAAAGAAGGAAGCGGTCAGCCTGTATAAAGGACGTGGCCAGGGGAGTCGCAGTCCTGGTGTTCATGAAGTGATCACAAGATGTTGGCCGATGGCTGTTCAGTTCTCACCATCACAGGCAGGACTGGACAAGTGGGGAAAGGATGATGGTTGGGATCAATTCATTGATCAGGCTTAAAAAGGTTATGGGATTGGTCTTGAGGTTTCAGTTACCTGGCTTATGTGGTGGTTGGGGTGTAGGTCTCATCATGGGACCCTGACTCAGCCACAAGACAAGACAATACCAGGATCTCAGCCTTATTTCAAGATTCAGGACATAGGGCTTCTCTGGTGGATCACAGCTTCCCACAAACCAGGTGCTTGAGGACTGAAGCTCTGATGCAGACGAAGAGTGGTACTTGGAACTGCTGGTTGACAATATGCGTCATTCGTCTTCCCATAAAGTCTCATCTTGCTCACAAGTAAAAAAATGGCCATCCCTGACATCCAAGCAGATATATGCACACCCATGTTTATTGCAGCTTTGTTCACAATAGCAAGGAGTTGGAAACAACCTAAGTGCCCATCAACAAACGAATGGCTAGAGAAGCTGTGGTATATTCGCACAATGGAATACTATGCTGCATTAAAAAACAAGGAACTCATACAATATTATTCAAAATGGTTGACTCTGGAGAACATTATGCTGAGTGAAATATCCCAGTCACAAAAGGACAAATATTACATGATGTCGCTGTTGTAGAATGCGACTAACCTCGGGGTTGGGGAGAGACTGAGTAAGATGGGTTCAATAATGTATACTGCACTGAAACAGAGGAGGGAGAAAACTGTTTAAAAGAGATATGTGACTAGGTATTTCTGTCATCACAGGAGTCTAGAGCGAGGGCTACATGGTGGAGGGGACCTGGGGGAGGGTTTGTAAAACAATGAAAGAATCTTTTCTTTTACTTTTCCATAATTTTTGACTCATGTACTTATAACTTGTTAGTCAAATTTGTGTCTTCTAGGTTGCAACACCCCCATGATACATCTTCAAGGATATGAACATGTACAGCCAAGCACAATCAATAAGAGTGCATCTAAATTCCAAAATCAATCTCCATAATAGTCTATGTGTTTCCTACTGCCAAAGGGGCCCTTTAGAGTAGTGAGAGAAGATCTTCACCCTGAAACCCACAGCGTCCCTTTTCAGCAGGAAGTAGCTAAGAGAATACGCCATCCCTTTTTCCTTATGAATCAGGGTGAAGTCTCTCTCAGGGAGGAGTGATAGGGAATGGCAAAGGACACACTGACAAAGGAGATTAATCAGAACTGACTTTGACAAGCACTGTGGCAATTGGACAATTAAAACAGACATTCGGATGGCAGGGAAGAAGAGCAAACTGGGGAGGAGGGTGGAGAGAATGGTGTGACAATGAAGGAGTGAAAGCCCAGAATCCCTGTGAATGTTCATTAAAACTAATAAAATTTAATAATAATAATAATAAAAAAAATGGCCATCCAATAGTGTTTAAAGCCATCAGCTTTGTTAAGTTGCAAGTCCCGGTTTTTCCAGGAGTGCTATTATACTGACCTGGAAACATCGCTTTTCTGTCCCATCATTTAGGAGACCAGGCTTCCTTTGCATTTCTGTGGGAGATGTTTTTGAGATGAACTACTCAGATACTGCATCTCTTGACTCACATAATGGGATTTTGAGAAAGTGTGGTCGGCTATTTATGTCCTCATAAGAGATGAGTCACAGTCTTCAGACATTTCTCTATCACAATCACTGGTGGTGGCTTGGAATGGTCATTTGGCTCTGTTGCTCAATTCTTTCTTCTTCTTTAACAACCCAGGGGAGTTTTCTCTTTGGGCTTGTTGATCTGTTTTGTGTTTTGTTTTGTTTTTCCTGAAAACCGTAATGCTTTTTGAGGTTCTAAAAACAGCAGCATTTTCTTACATGTTTCTCTCACACTTTGAAGTTCCACAGAAAGTGATATAAGTAAACTTCTGGTACCTTTGCTTCCTTTTATTTATTATTTTTTAATGGGCTGTTTGAGCCTTTTCTGTATTTTAATTTTACTCCCTAACTTGAGTCTTAGTTCTTGGAACGTCATTCGATGTTAATACATTTAAGGCAGTAAGTGAAATGACACAAACAGGTTTTTCTTTTTCTCAGTAGTATATCCTGCTTGTTGAAAGCTTGCATTTCTAGCTCTTCTGGGGGGAAAAATTGTTTTGAATAGTGCAGTTATATTAGCGGTAAAGAGAATTGATAACCATGAAGCACCAAAGCCATAGCACTGCATTGGTTTTGACATCTGGTGACCATCCATCAGCTTTCACAGGCTCGAAATCATGAGCAGAGCCTGCTCACCTTTCTCCCTCAAGCAGCTGCTGGGTTCAATCTGTTGATCTTTTGGTTAGCATCCCAGTGCTTACTCTGCGCCCCCACAAGGCTGCTGACGAGAGTGAAGGGAAAGGAACACCTACTTTTAAGTTCTTCTCTGCAGTTACTGAGTGCAAGATTTTTATTTTATTAGTAAATGGCCACAGAATACATCCTAGCCAGGGGCATTTAATTTCTCTTTTTTCCATGCCCTGCTAAATGTGAATTGGAGTGGGAAGGGCCCTGGCTTTAATACTTCCCAAGAAGTCATGTGGAAACCTTTGCTCTCCCCGCTGAGAGATGGACGGCTGCTCTGCTTGTAGATTGGATCCCTTTTATAAAAGAGACAGGAACACATTATAGGGAAGTGGTCATTCCTCAGCAATACTGATAGCAAGGGCAGCCTCTCAAGCTTTGCTGAACTCCATTCGTTTTCACTGACTCACTGGGGAGGGTGTTCAGAAAAGGCTTCTACAGCGATGTTGATGCACCCTGCTGGTCGAATGGAAAGAATTTTGGATAAGAAGATTAAACAAATACAGATGGCTAGCTATCTGTTGACTAACAGAAAGGATTGCTACTATTTATTTGCATTAGCTCCCAGGACTAGACATATCTGCCAGGTTGCATTTGGTTTTTAAAACATTTATTTGTAGAATCTTTCTTTTGGCATACATTGATAATTAAGATGTTTACTAGAGGGGAGAAAAAGATCTCTCACTACCCACTTAGAACTTGATCCAGAAGAGCATCAGTTCTCAAAGCAGGTTTCTCTTTGGGGAGAGTACACTGTGAGTAATGCCACCACGGGAAGGTTTCTTAAAAAAATCTTTTTCTTTTGAAGTGATTGGGGAAGTGGTAGATTTCAGTTTATTTGAGAGAGCGAAGACTCAGAAGACTCACGGGGAAGTAACTCATGACTGGGCTTTGTTACTCCACCAGACCATAGTCCTGACCTAACACAATTACCAAAAGAATAAAGTGTAAATAAAATCACTGAGGTTGGACGGAATGAAAAACAAAGGTGGTATCGTGGTGTCTTCCACTTGAACTGCATTGCACAACCACAGGAAGTCAGGAGTGAAATTAACCTAAGGCATTGGCCTTGAAACTGAAGAACATGATTCATTCACAAGGACACAGAATCCATTTGGTGGGCCAAACTTTAAGAAAAGAAGGAAGAGAAACAGTGTACACGTAAGAATTGTTAAACTGGCAAATGTATATATGCATGTGTGTATATATATGTATTTTCATTACATTAATTTTTTTTTAATAGAAAGGTATACATGGGAAGGAAACGTAAATGTGCCACAGGTAGTCAGATTAGGAGTGATTTTTTTTCAGATTCATTTATTTTTATTTTTTTATTATTTTTTCTTTTTTATTAATTTTAATAAACATAGAGATATTGGATTTTTATTCATTCATTGGGGAGTGATTTTTAAACTTTGAGTTTTGTATCTGTGTTTCTTTGTGTGCCAGATTATGTGATAAAACATATGTCTGTGAGTCATTTGGAAAGTTTAGAAATCACTGGTCCAAATCTGCCCTAAATCTGCAGAATTTACAGATTGCCCCAGACTAACATTTGCAAACAGAAGTTGCTATCGTATTACATTTGGGAGAGTGTCTTGCTCCCGTGAAGTGTTTTGGGGGCTGAAAGAGTTGGCTGTCTGTCCCTGAGGAACTTGAGCAGCTAAGCTCCCTTAAGTGCGAGGAGCTATTTATTGCCTAATCAGGAGCAAGGTATTAAGTATGGTTGGCATGTCTTTTGGACATCAGCAAAAACCTAAGTCAATAGATTTGATTGGACCAGACATGAAGATGAAAAACTGGTTAATTTACTTATTAGTTTATAATTTTCCTTATTGCCATTATATATACAATCATTGGTTTAAGAGGATTTTTCCCCCTCTGGAAAAATACATTTCCAATTTTATAATGAATATGAAAGAAGACATACTTTACTTGTAAGAACTTACAACAACCCTGTTGTGCTAAGAAAGGCTAGACACACACACACACGAATGAATATCTTAGTCTTGTGCTTATTTGGGAACACATATTGGTGATATATTTGCTAGGAGTTGCAGAATGAATGAATAGACTTTAAAAGTGACCATTAATAGTTCTTATACTTCCAAATGGGTCAGATATGTAGATTGATTTGAAATAAATAGATGTTTAAGTTCTTCAAATATGTATGCAAGCGTGTATGGATAAAAATATGTATTGCTTAAGCAAAAAGATTTAAGTTCGTTAATATAATTATATAAGTTCTTGTGACATTTCCAACTCAGTGTTTTTCTGTGGTTATGACCTAGCTGCATCGTTTTTGTTTGTTATGAAGTGCACTGTGTAGCTAGGGTAGAGTCTGCCAAGAACATAAAGACTGTGAAAAGAATGCTCTTAAGATGCCCAAAGACTATTATGTGTTAACTGCTTCTCTGCCAATGGACATGGAGTATCTAGACTTGAAAGTCAAAAGGCATAGTTTCTCATCTTAAGGTTAGACTTGACCATTTGACTTGGGACCCTCTGCTTGTAGAGGGAGAATGCTAGGCTTGCTCTCTGGGGTTCCGTTCAGCTCTTAGAGTCTATGCTTCTCAAGGGTTGGATGTTGCATCAGAGCCCGACCTGGGGTTTGCTCTGTTTTTTAAGGCCCCCAAGGGCCTGCCTTATCCTTTTTTCCCAAGGAGATAAGATGCATTACCCCACAGAGCCCAATAATGCAGTGGGTTGGCAGTGCTGTGTGGTGTTTTATCTGCAGGGAATGAGCTGAGGTTGTTTGCAGTAACCTGGTGCTGGAGAAACCAGAAGGCTTAATTTCTGTGGCCCTGAATGTCTACTAAAAAAGCTTGCTAGGATCTATTAAATCCAGTATCATTTTTGTCCTTAATAATAAGAGAATATGAAAAGAAACTTCCTTCTAAAGTTTTTTGTGTTCAGGGACTCCCATTATCTTCTTATCATGGCAATTACCAAGAAAATATAATCTTACTTAATGTACTTTTACAAGTATCAGTGAGGAAGGAATGTCTTAATAATAAGACTTTTAAAAAATCAAATGAATTTCTATTTACTGATTCTTTATTGGTTTTTTGTTGTTGTTCAGTTCTGTGAAGAGTTGATAAATATTACAGTTCCCTTTTGATGTTGATAACCTTTTTTGGTGGGTGTATCAGTAACCAATACCATTTGAAGAAACTTTGGAGTTGTTCCATCCCATCCTATAGGATTCCTGAGTCAGAATCAACTCTTTGACAACAAGAACTTCAGAGAAAAAACTCATCTGTTCAGTTTTCCTTCTGACAATTCCATTCTTTTTTTTTTTAAATTTTATCATTGTGTGTGTGTGTGTGTGTGTGTGTGTACTATCAAGTCAGATATGACTGATACAAGAGGAGATTGTTCCTCCTTCTCCAGCAGAGAATCTGGTGGATTTGAACTGTGCACCTCTGATATTGCAGTACACCTTCTTGCCACTAGGCCACCAGAGCTCACCAACAATCCCATTCTTTTTTATGTAATATTCAACTCTGTGGCTTTTTACAAGGAGAAGGTTCTTTGTGATGGTGGAAATAATGAAATGCTTTTGATGATCTTTCCTCCATCTTGACCAGCACTGCTGCTACTCTGCAGGGTTGAGGTTGTTGATAGCAACAGTGAGCTCTTGGGAATGGCGACCAAAAGCTACGGTGGGATTATGGATAAGCTGTGTTTCCATGGATGGCCCTCGGGGGAACCCACTGCTTGCCTAATGTTAATTACCATATATATCTCGGCATGATTACTAAGGGTATAAATGTTTTCAACAAACATTTCTTGAACACCTGTCCTCCTAAATTTTCATGCTCCTGCCTGAATTTTGCATGTGACTATCCAAAAGAAATATAATGCAAACAAATATCATTTATGTTTTTCTCCAAAGCTCTTCCACTTTTTTCATCTTTTCTACTTGTGACACTACTTACCTGTTTTTTTCAAATAAATTACCTGGCTTTTTTATTAAAGCAGTCCTTCTTATAACAGTCAACACCTGCTTGTGTTAATTCCAAAATTTTCTTTCAAATCTGTACAGTTGTTGTGTGATGTCAAGTCAGTTATGACTGACCATGCCTTTCCAGGACAGAGTAGAACAACCTCATGGAAGTTTCTGTGTTGTGAGTCACAATCCACTGTGACACACAACAACAGAAGTGGGTTGTCAGGTCTTCTCCCCCGTGGACTTAAGTGCTGAATAATCAGGACTCCTTTTTATATTTATATTCTTTTTAATATCTCAAGTTATGTTTGGTAAGGTTAAACCTCCTTTATTTCTCTCCTGGACTGACTCAACAATTTTCCTAACTAAAAATTTTGTCTTTAAACTTTATGTTCTTTCCACTTCAAATTATCTTAAAAAAAAAAATTACAAGCCCCAAACCCCTCTCTTGTTTAATAACAATTTATGCTTCTGTTTTGTTATTGTTCTTTACTTCCTTCCTTTAAACTCAGTGTCTTGCCTTAGAAATTTTCCATGTAGTTGATGTGGCTCAGTCTTCTTTTTAATGATACATGTTTTATGAGAACATAAAACATGTTTACTGTCATTTATTTAACATTTTCCCTACTGATGGACATTTATATTTTTTTTTGTCATTTTATACTCATTCTACTATACTTATCATCACTGAGTGGGAACCAATTTATAGTTGAGCATCTAGGGGGTTTTTGGAGGCTGTTAATCACACAGGAGGAGATTGCCCATCTGTCTCCCATGGAGTTGCCAGTAGAGTTGAACCTTCAGAGAGATGCCACCCTTAAGTTAGCAGCACAGTGCCCTATATATAGCCTGCGCCACCAGGATGTGGGAGGTAGGGCACCAGAGTAAGGAACAGCTAAATGAACGTGTCATTTTGTACACACATTCAGATATGTAGATACCAACATGCAATTTCTTGGCCAATACGAATCCACTCTACATTTAAAATATTAATAGATACTGATAAATTACTTTACAAAAGATTGCTTTCCATCTCCCTGCTTTTTAAAATGTGTTTCAGTACCCTTTTTTTTTTTTTTTTTTGGTCATTAGTCTCAGGTTTCTGATTGCGATGCCCACTGTTTACTTGGTCACTGTCACCATGTCCAAGTTTATTATGCACAAATCATGTGTCAGGCACTCTGTTCTCTGTTGGCACTAAGCTTTGTGGGGAGTGGCTGTGGTCCCTGCCTGCACATAGCTGCCATGGTAACCTCCTAGAACTTGTTTCCATTCACTGAGTGTACCAGACTTTATCTTTTTTTTCCAGGTGTGCAGCTATTTTCTTTTCCTGATTTTACTTCTGATTATTTCTTCCTTGAGAACTTTTAAAAATTGTTTTAGCTAGATTAAATTTTATCGTCTGTCATCACCCCGCATTTCCTCACAGGTACAGTTAGATAGGCCTCCCTAGTAGTCTGTCTTTGCGTTTCACTTACATCATTTCATCTAGCATTTACCCTGGAGATTTCAGTTATTTGTTTATGTATGCATTCATGTGTGTGAAGATGCATGCACACATGTGCATATCTACACAAGCGTGCACATGCATACTTACACACATGCACCTCTCCCGGTAGATAAGGGTTAGGGTAAGGGACTTACAAGAATTTTGAGTGGCCCATGGACTACTAAAAGAACAAACATGTCCGTCTTGGAGGAAGTATAACCAGGGTGCTCCTTAGAGGTAGGGATGGTGAAACTTCGTCTCACACACTTTGGGCATGTTGTCAGGAATGGCCAGTCCTTGGAAAAAGACATCAGCTGGGAAAGGTAGGGTCAGGAAAAGAGAAGAAGACCCCTTCCTGATGGATTGGCACAGTGACTGTAACAAGGGCTGCCGCGAATGAGATCAGAGACAGTGAGGATGGTGCAGGGTAGGGCAGGCAAGGTTCAGACCTGCGCAGTGAGTTGCTGAGAGTCGTAGTTGCTTCATGGTGCCTGACAGGAAGAGTGCCTTACATCAAGTGCCTGAGTAACAAGCTACCACATGAGCTGACTTTATTCAGGGCATTCAAATAGGACCTGCCCTCCAGGAGCTCCAGACAGTCAAGGAGTTAAGAAACAGATGAACAGACTGCAAAGCAAGTTGTGATAAGGTCTGTTTAGAGGCACAAGAAAGTCTTAAGGAAAGGAAAGATTCATTCTCATGCATGGAATATTCTGGTTAGTTTGTAGGTTTAAAGATATTTCCCCCCTCGTTCTTGTTCTTCTTACACAAGGTATTGTGAGGGATACAAATAGCTTGATGAGTCTTATAGTCAAATGTGGCCTTTTCATTCCTACTGAGTAGGAATGGCAGGGCAGAATCTATGCTTTTATTTGATGCAGAATAGGAGGTTTGTTAGGGAAAATGGAGTTTTGAGTTGGACTAACAAAAGGGCAGGATTTTCATGTTTGTTTCTAGAGAAGGAGGGATTTTTTAAATTTAGTGTGTGTGTGTGTGTGTGTGTGTGTGTGTGTGTGTGTGTGTAGGGGTATGAATTATGTTTTCATTTTCTGCAGGTAGATACTCAATTTTGCTAGCATCATTTAATGGATTTTGTTTCCTTGTCAAATATCAATTGACTTGATGTCAGATGGATCCTGTATTAAAGCAAAGAATAGCAAAAAAAAAAATGTGGCCTTTTCAGTAAGTGCTTCTAATCATCACCTCTTTGTTGGTGTATTGGCTCATGAGTTAAAGATTGTGTTAGTAAAAGTAAAAGGCAACCAAAACTCAAAAGATGATGGTTTCATGTTGTGGACATTCACTAAGGTGAATGGCTTATCAAACCTAAATATACTTACCATCCAGCTCTTTATAGACAAGAGGCCTTTAGGTCTTAGGAAGGGAAAGATTCAGAATAAGTGAGGGAGAGAAACATTCATGCTGAGAAAGACTAGTTTGCATTAAAAGTGAGGCAGTGGATACTGAAAGTACGAAGAGTTTGAGAGCTGAAATGATGGTGCAGCTCAACCTTCTTACTTTACAGAATAGGCAAAAGATTACAAATCTTGTCAAAGTCCACAGAGCTTTGACAGGCTAGCGTGCAGAAGCCAGAGGGATCTAGTGGATAAGATTATTCCTGGGTAGGTCTGATCTTGTATGGCCTTGACCTTGGAAAATGAGAGTAGAAAGAAAGAAAAATAATTTCTTTCTCTTCCTGAATGTGACTTGCTTATTTTTCTTTTGTTATTTCTAGAAGGCCTTTGAGCCCTACTTTGAGATTTTGGAAGTATACTCCAGGAAAGCCAAGAATTATATAAACGGGCACTGCACCCAGTATGAGCCCTGGCAGCTAATTGCGTGGAGCGTCCTGTGGACCCTGCTGGTCATCTGGGTGTATAATTTCGTCTTCCAGCCAGAGAGTGAGTATACTACTGTCCCTTGATACAGGCCGAGTGGAGCTTTTCTAGCTTTGAAACTTAGGAATGATGATTCTGCTAACTCCTTACCTTTGGGGTTGTTTGTGATTTTAAAAAACAGTTTAAATTCCAAGATGTAAAATGTCTTCTAGCTAATAAAGTTGTAATAGAACCATTACACTAGTATGAATGCTGCTTATGTTGATTTTTCAGAATTTACATATAAAAACGCCTCAGAACTTAGCATTGTGAAAATGTCAATTCTACTAAATTCAGTCTAAGAGATACTTTCGTGCCATCCCAGACTCTTTCATCATTTTTTAATTAGATATAAAAAATAGTCACCAACTTTGTATGGAAGAGAAAGAGACCCTGGTTAAGCAAAGCACTACCGAACAAGAAGAAAAGCACAAGTAGGAAGTTTTATATTTTCTGATCTCAAAACCTACTGTACAAGGGGAAGGGAAAAAATCTACCAAAACCAAAACATAGCAAACCTACAACACAACTGTCCTAGGCAAAGCAGTGTGGTGTCAGTATAGCAATAAATAAATAGGCCCGAGGGGTAGAACGGAGAACCAGCAGTAAACCCATCTACCTTTGGACTTTTGACAAAGAGATCAAATCCATTAAATGAGGAAAATACAGCCTCCTTAACAAATGGTACTTGTGGGTATCAATTTGTAGAAAATTGAAATAAGAGCCATACTTTACAAACACATACACAAAAAGTAGCTTAAGATAGTTTAAAGACCTTTCATTCTAAAATCTATGAAGATCATCAAAGAAAAATTAGAGGCAAGTTTCAGAGCCCTCAACAACCTAGGTTATGCAGATGACACACCCTTACTTGCTCAAGTGAAAAGGACTTGAAACATTTGCTGTAAAAGATCAAAGACAATAGCCTTCAATATGGATTATGTCTCAACATTAAGAAAACAAGAATTCTCACCACTGGACCAGTAGGCAACATTGTAACAAATGGAGAAAAGATTGACATTGTTGGTGATTTCATTTTACTTGCATCAACACCCATGGTAACACCCATGGTAGCAACTGTAAAAAACTCAGAAGATGTATTACACTGGGAAAATCTGATGCCAAAGACCTCCTGATCCAAGTATTGGTCTTTTTAGTTACTTGTGATGCATCTGAAGGTGGGATGGAGAATAAGGATGACAAAAGAAGAATCCATGCCTTCGTGCTGTGGTGTTGGAGAATTGTACTGAACGCCAAAAGAACAAACAAGTCTGTCTTGGAGGAAAGGTAGCCAGAGTGCTCCTTAGAGGCAAGGATGATGAAACTTTGTCTCACATACTTTGGACATATTGTCAAGAGATACTGATCTTTTGAAAAAGGCTTCATGGTTGGAAAGGTGGAAGGTCAGAGAAAGGGAGGAAGACCCAACAAGCTGGATGGACACAATGGACTGTGTAACAGTGGGGGGCATAACAGAGAGGATGAGGATGGTGCAGGGTAAGAAATGATTCAGATCTGCTGTTCATAGGGTTGCTGTGAGTCATAGTCAACCGGATGGCACCTAACAACAGCAACAACCTGTATTATAAATAGATTATCAAATAAGGCAAAAAATCAGCAGAAGATAAGTTACACTGTTGGGACCTCCTAGGAATTAGATTCCCGTGGACATCAAAAGACTTCTCCAAAAGAATAAGGAAAAGAAAACCTGCAGACTTGAAAAAATACTCAGCATGGCACATCTGACAAGGACTCATCTCTTAAATATGTAGAAAAAGACAACAACCCAGTTGTTGTTGTTCGGTGAATGTTGAGTGGCGAAAGTCTCATAGCAACCTAATTACAAAATTGACAGAAGATAGGACTAAACAAGACATTCAGACAGCCAACAAACACGTGAAGAAGTACTCAACATCCTTAACTTTTAGGGAGATGTAAAAAGATCATTAGCTATTGCTGCTCGGTGCCTTCAAGTGGAGTACAACTCATAGCACCCCTATGAACAGTGGATCCCAACCCTATCCTGTCCTATGCTTTCCTTATCATTTCTGACATGCTTAAACCCATTGTGGTAGTCACTGTGTCAAGCCATCTCATCGAGAGTTTTCTTCTCTTTGACCTTTTACCTTCCCCATCATGTTAGCCCTTTTCCAAGGACTAGCCCCTCCTAACAACATATCCCAAGTGTGTGAGATGAAGCTTCACCGTCTTTGCTTTTAGGAGCAATCTGGCTGCACTTTCTTCAAGTCACGCTTGTTTGTTCTTCTGGAGGTCCATGGAATATTCAGTATAATTCTCCAACATCATAACTCAAAAAGCATCGATTTTTCTTCTGTTACTGGCATTCACAGTCCAAGTTTCACATGCATAGGAAGTGACTGCAAAGACCATGGTTTGAATCAGGATCACTGCTTAGTCTTCAAGCTGACATCATTCCTTAGTACTTAAAGAAGTTCCTTTGACAGTAGACTTCCAGTGCACTATGTCTTTTGGTTTCTTGACTGCTGGTACCAAGGGTGCTGATTGTGGATTCAAGCAAGATTAAGTCGTTGACAATGATCTTTGCAATTACCTGCCATGCATCAGTGACTAAGGATGATAAAAAGAATTGATGCTTTGAGTTGTGGTGCTGGAGAAGAATATTGATCATACCATATCTCTTCTACCTGGAGAAGGTGAAACTGAGCTGCTCATTGGAGGCAAGGATCTTGAAATTCCATCTCAGATACTTTGGGCATGTTGCCAGGAGGGACCAGTTCTGGGAAAAGGAGATTATCCTTGGAAGGGTGGAGATAGAATGCAGGAAAGGAAGACCTGGATGAGATAAACTGATACAGTAACTGGGGTAATGAGGGTAGGTGTTTTGTAGGTGATGAGATTGACTCAGGACAGGGCAGGCTTCAGAGCTGTTGTGCAGAGGGTGGCTATGAGTCACATTCAACAGGACATAACAACAATGTTGTGATGCTGCCTATCAGCCCAGTGGTGAGGATTTTTGTCTTTTTGATGTTGACATGTAATCTGTATTGAAGGCTGTCTTTGATTGTCTTTGATCTTTTGCAATAAGCATTTCAAGTCTTCCTTATTTTTAGTAAGTAAGGTTGTATCATATGCTGTTGACGAGTCTTCTGATCCTGATGTCTCAATCTTCTTCATAAGTCCAGCTTCTCAAATGATTTGGTCAGCACACAGATTGAATAAGGATGGAAAAAGGATACAGCCCTGTTGCATACCTTTCTTGATTTTAAATGTATAGTATTCCCTTGCTCTCAGAAGAACAGTGAAATACCGTTTTATCTCAACAACATTAGCAAGCAAATGCTAGTGAGATTGTGTAGGGAGATTGTAAATCTCTTACACTGCTAATAGGAATGTAAAATAATGTAATCATTATGAAAGACAGGCTGGTGTTTTTTGAAAGGTACCATTTGACCTAGCCATCCCACTGCTGTTGTTGTTGTGTGCTAGAGAGTCAGAAACAAATCATAGCTGACCCTCCAACAGGTTTTCAGAGGCAGTGAATTGCCTGGGAGGAAATTGCCCATCCTTCTCCCGCAGAGCATCTGGTAGAGTAGAACTGCAAGCCTTCTGGATTGTAGTGCATCTTCTTACCACTAAGCCCCCAGAGCTCCCTATCCCACTACTAAGTATATAAATTTTAAAGAAGTAAGAGATGCAACACGAACTGATATGTTCACACTTACTTTTATTGCAGTATTATTTATAATAGCAAAGAGATGGAAACAACCAAAAAGTCCATCATTAGATGAACAAATAAGCTATGGTACATTCACTCAGTGGAGTATTATGTAACACTAAAGAACAATATAGAATACAGAATTGATGAAACACTGCTTAACATGGAAGAATCCAGGGAAAATTCTGCTGAGTAATATAATTCAGCCACGAAAGGACAATTATAATATGTTGTTGTTGTTGTGTACCATAGAGTCAGAACTGATCCATAACTGATCCTCCGGCAGGTTTTCAGAGACAGTTCATGGCACAGGAGGAGATTGCCTATCCTTCTCCCACATATCAGCTGGTGGCCTCGAACCACATTCCTTCAGGATTGCAGCGCAACCTCTTGCACCTAGGCCATCAGAGCTCCCAATTATTTTATGAGACTTATTACTATGAAAAGCTAAGGAAAAGTTTATACATGGGTAGAATCATTCTGGAATATAGGGAGGAAGAAGGGAGTAAAAATTAATGACTCGACAGTAAGTTGAATGAAAATAAAAACAATATATAATAAGGGGTTGACTAGACACAATAATTACTTAATTTTAATTAATAGTATAAAGCAAAATGTGTAGTAATGATTGGATGAAAACAGTTTGATTTGTAAACTTATTCAAATCACAATAAAAAGAAAATAAATTAGTTATTATGAAGATCCACAGGTAGAATGGAAATCCAAAGTCTCTGTAAATTTTCATTGAAATTAATAGTAAATTAAAAAAAAAGAAGAAGAAGCTGGCAGAAGGCTTTGGTCAAAATGCCGGAAGCCTGATTAATTAAAAAAAAACAAACCAAAAACCTCACAGATAATTTAAAGTGTGGCTTAAGCCTTTTGAATTCTGGGGTTTTTTTTGGTTGTTGTTTGGGCCATAATTGTGTCACCTAGTGTTTGTAAGGCAGGATTTTATTGCTTTCATCCTTCTCAATAAAAGTTAGCTGAACATAGAATAGCTGCAGTGACCACTTGTCCATCCTTATGTGTGAGGCACTGCACCAGGCTCTTGTCATCTTCTTGGAAGAGGAGTTGAACTTCTTTGTTGGAGGCAATGCACTTTGAGCTTCTGGAAGCAAGATTGACAAGGAAAAAAGGGACTTCAGCTTAGAGAGTACAAAAGATGGGAAGGATGTTAGTGCTTCTTTTTAAGGTGTAAATCCCTCTCTCACCCACTTCTCTTTCCCACCTAGAAACCCACGCAGCAGGCACCTCATGGATTTTTTCCTTCTTGTAGGCTGTGCTGGATAACTTGCTTATTTCCGTCTTAGCAGGATATCTGAGGGACTTTGTAACTGCACATTTTTTCATTTTCCTTCCTCTTCCCTTAGGAACATCCACTTAGAAGCCAAATTCTTTCTCTCCTTCCCATTCAGGTAGCCTTGAGCTGTTTCAATGCTTAGTACATTTGAATTAAAGTGGATCTAAGACATGGCTGATAGATGTTCACATTTTTCAGTTTACTTTCGCTTTAAAAGCACCCTAAAAGCCCAGACCATGACAGTCATGTTTTTAAGTTTTCACTCCTGCTGTTCAAAAAATTTTTTTCATAAATGCTGAAGATCAGAGGGGCTTCACTGTTTTGCTGTTTCTGCTCAGTGCTGCGGACTTGGATGAAATCCATGTTCTTCTGCTCAGGCTTGTTCCTTTCAGAAGCAGCATTTGATTTGATGAGAAGCCCATCATCTGGCAACATGACCCATTCGAGGGTACGCTAAAGAGTTAGCAGCAAATGTACTTTGAAGCCAAGTTCTCGGTCGTTAGATCTGTGTTTCTTTGCTGTGATTATTACTACCTTTAGCTGTAGTACTGTGCTCATGCATGTTACTTAACTCGTTAGGAGAGGCTCAGCCTTCTTAGGCTGACCTGTCAGTGGTGTTCAAACCGGAATATGCTGGCTTCTGAGCAGGAGGGAATTTATTAGTAGGACTGTATTAATGAGAAATTGCATCTAATTCTTTGGGAGGTTACCTCCTGTCCATTTTTTTATTGCTTTACTTATTATAAACAATGTGTACTTTTATCTTATTACAAAAGCAATATAAATTCATATATGAAATGTAAACAATACAGAAGTGCTATAAGATGAAAATTAAAGTCCTGCTGCCAAGAGAGAACACTGCCTACATGTCTGTATTTATTATGTCTGTGTCTGAATTGGGTTGAATCATAGAAAATGTAGTTTCTGTGGGTCCAAAGTGGGTATTGGCAATTTCACAGATTCATACAACATACTTTTAACTTTGGAACTTTCAACTATAATTTGAGCAAAAATAAGAATATCTTCCATCTAGAGAAGGGGGATCATTTTGATTGCATTCCTGAGGGTTTTTCCCCCAGCAGCATGCCCTTGCAGATGTGTTCTGTTATTGCTGAACAGCCAAGTTATCTTTGATATGTTGATCTATAGGAGTCCAAAGTCCGGATGGATGAATAATAAGGTTTGCTGATGTTCAAATGAATCTTCTCCTGAAGGGGAAGATAATTCTGGAACAAAGATGTCTGCTGGGATAAGATAAGAACTGAGGGGAAAGCTCAGGAGGGCAGATAGATGGAGGGATCTGACAGGGTTAGTCAACCTCTAAGTCCTTATTTCTTCTTGGCTCCGTGATTATCTGCTGATTCTATTCTTACTGTTGATTTTGCCTGTTGAGACTGTCTGTAGCACATCAACAGAAATCAGTTTTATGTGGTGGGAGGGAGTGATAAACACTCCCAGCTTCTAGTGTGTCATCTTACACAACACCCTTCAATGCTCTTAGCCAGTTTCTTCACAGTACAGTGAGCCCAACAATACTTGTCTGACCACATCACGGGGTAAATGAGGACTGTGGCACTATTCATGTGGCAGGAATCCATAAACTGAAGAGTCAGATGCTATTGTCCTTACTAGTATTTCCTGTTTGTTGCTTTGAACATTTCTTAAGACACTTTTTCTGTTTGTCTGGGATTTATACTTTTGAAATAATCTTTTCAGACCAAGCATACATTATCTTTTTATTCTTAATTTCTCCAATTTTGATCCTGCCAGTTCTTTTCACAGTGCAGCATTTTGTCTTGCAACATGCCTATTAATCTATTCTTTATCCTCCACCTATCCATATTTGAATATGTTTAGATACTTAATCCGGTTTGCTGATGTTTAGACCTTTCCACCTTGTTAAATGTTCAAAACTAAAAGGGGGCAAAGAGAAAGAAGAGGGAAAATAACTGGGATAGTAGAGTTTGGTGGATGGAGAGGTAGCGGGTAAAGGAATAGGAAAAGCTCAGTAGGGACTTGAATAGATGGGGTGATAATAGGCATAAAGCAATGGTAATTACATAAAATATAACACATGAATAATTGTGTGAAACATACTGTATGTGAATGATTTTCTGCATACAAAGTACATATACAGAACATAATGTATGTGAATGAATGTATGCAAACTAATAATTTTTTTTTAAAAAAATGAAGACAAATTCCAGCTGCAGCACTGATTTGATAAATTAATTCACACAAGCCATAAGATGGTCAGCTCTTCAGTTATCTTTTTTAGTCACATTTGTTAGGCCAGATGACCAAAGTTAGATATTTATCCAGAGACAAAATGTTGCTATCAACTTAAATGTTAGGAGAATCAGTTGGGAGATGTTAAGTATGAATGTATTAAAAGGCATATTAGTTTATTGTGTTATCATGTATTTACGATTATTGTAACTGACAGGATCAGAATCCCATAATTATTCTGTCTCAGAATGGCTCTGATTGGTACCTGATTTTGTAAGGGGAAGAGCAACTTCCTTAAAAGTAGAGCTAATTTTAATGATGTGTATGGATAAAAACCTTTCAGAACCTTCTTTTTATAATATGGAGTGACTTAAAATGAGAAGAAGTAGCTGTAGACATCTATTAGTAATAAAAAATTGAATGTATTAAATATATATCTATGAAAATTGGAAGTTGTAAAAATATGAAATGGAATACTTCAAGATAGAAATCCTAGGCGCTTGGAATATTTTTTTTCACGGTTTAAGGAATTTTTATTAAAGCAAGAATTTTATAATCCAAATTATGTTTCCTTGCTCAGTTATCAATTCTGTTACCTAAAACAGAACTGATATTCTGAGCTATTCCACAGTAAAGAATTACAAAATTAAAGAAAGGAATGCTTTAAATTTTTGTAGGCCCTTGGAATCTTAAATGAACTGGTGTTGGCCATTTTCATTGGGTCAGTCATATGGCCTAGTCTGCCTGAAATGACAAATTGAGGAGGAAGGGTGTTGCAATCATTGTCAAAAGAACATTTCACGGTGTATACTGAAGTCCAACATTGTTAGTGATAGGATCTTATCCATGTTTCTACAAAATAATAGTTGAATCACTTAATACATTTACTACTCAAATGTATGCACTAATCATGAATGTCAAAGAAGTAAAAATTGAAGATTTTGCCATATCTGCAGTCTGAAATGGATCAAACATGAAATTATCATAATTACTGGTAATTGGAATACAAAAGTTGGAAACAATAAAGAATTGGTAATTGGACATTATGGTCATGGAAACTATACTGGAGATGACATGATAGCATTTTGCAAAATCGATAACTTATTCATTGAAATACTTCTTTCCATGACAAAAAGGGCAGCCATAGATGTGCAGAGAAGAAGCAAGTGTAGACAGCAAGGGGAAGGCCAAGTCCAACCACTGTTAACTCGACAAAAGACCTGCCCCATCAGTAATGTCCACGGTATCCAAAATGATAGCTAAAAGGTCAGACCTGGCCCTCCACACTCTTGCACCTACTTTTGCTAATTAATTACTGGGTCTGATGTTCATTGCAAATTGACTCACAGACTTTACTCACAGGTGTGAGGTTTATTAAGGAAATACTTTGGGGAAGGGGGAGGAGAAGAATATTGTTGTTGTGTACTGTAGAGTCAGATCGGACCCATAGCTCATCCTCTGGCGGATTTTTCAGAGGCAGTTAATTGCACAAGAGGAGATTGCCCATCCTTCTTCCACGGAGCAGCTGGTGGCCTCAAGCCATGTTTCTTTGGGATTGCAGTACAGCTTCTTGTCACTAGGCCACCAGAGCTCCCTAAAGAATATTATACAGTGATATTCTAGGTATAGTTCAGCAAATTCCTCATTTAGTTCAGACAGCTTCTCAGTCAACAAGTGGAAGTTGAGGTTTAGGCCAGCAACACAAATGCAGGAAGCCTCTGGTTTCCTCAGTCATCTAGCTTTGTTTCATAACAGTTAAACTCTTCAGTCTTCTTCCTTTAGTCGTCCTGCTAACAAAACTTTTAACTCTGGCTCCTTCTCCAGTGCTCCATTAAGTTACACCTCACTGTAGTCTCAACAGTCTGGTCAACTCTCTCTTTTATGTTGGCCTCACAGCTATTGATGATGTTGACGATGCTGACCAATTGGTGAACCATGTGTCTGCAGTTGAGGGGCTAAGGCAACAGATATAAAAGCCATTTGCAAAAAGTCCTAACACCACTATATGTACTTTCTTGTTGAAAAAGATGAGGATGGTGCTGGATAAGGCAGGGTTCTCATCTGTTGTTCATGGACTCACTATGTGGTGTAGTGTATTTGACGGGACCTAACAACAATATATATGTTTCTCATTGGATGAGATACATAGGAATCAAACTAATTACATCTGTGGAAAATAGCTCAAGTCAGAATAATGCTGAAGGCTGACTCTGGAACAATCAGTTGTTCTCAGGTAATTTCAAACTGAGAACATTAAAATAAGTCTACAGGAGTCACCTTGAGTATATCCTTCCTGAATTCTGAGACCATCACTAGAATAGAGTTGATGCCTTGAACTTTTAATTACTGAAGGCTAGACAATTGTGGGTGCTATCAAGGTTGTTGAAAAGACTCGAAAGAAAGAAAAGACCAAAATAGATGTTAGAAGAAACTCTAGAACTTTGAAGAGCTAAAACATATGGAAGAAATGGTAAAATAAAAGAGTTGAACAGAAGATTTCAGAGGGTAGGTCAAGTAGTCAAAATACAGTATTGTAATATTATAATTAAATGTGCAAAAGGGAAAAACTTGCTCTGCATTCCTTAAGCTAAAGAACTGAAGAAGAAATTCAAGCCTCAAGTTGCAGCAATGAAGGATTCTACAGGCAAGATTACACAAAGAAAAACGTGTCAGGTGAAGATGGAAAAAATACTCAAATGTATGTATGACAAAGGTTTGGCCTATTTTCAACCATTTCAGGAGGTAACGTGATCAGGAACCAATGATAATGAAGGAAGATGTTTAGGGTACACTGAAGGCATTGGTAAAAATCAAGGCTCCAGGAATTGATAGAATACCAACTGAAATGTTTCAACAAATGAATACAATACTAGAGGCACTCACTCATCTATGCTAAGAATCTTGAAAGATAGCAGCTATCTGGCTTATGGACTAGAGATCTACTTATATCCCTATTCCAAAGATAGATAACAATATCTTTAATATCACACATAAATACAGTTTTGCTTAAGAGAATTTTTTAAAAAAAGATTGCTGCGTATAATATGCAGGGATAATGTCAGAAATTTAAGGTGGATTCAGAAGGGGAAAAATATTGTTAATGTCAGGTGGATCTTGCCTGAAAGTATAAGATACCAGAAAAAATGGTTAAAATCTAGAAAGGTTTTCATCAGGCCTGTTCAAATTATTTCCGATGTTGAATTAAATGAAGAAGAATATGACACTGAGATTAGAGGAAGATTCATTAACAGCCTGTGACTAAATTTTGCTTACTGAAAGTGAAGAGGACTTAATTTAATTGATAAAAAAACAACTGTGGCTTGTGCCACAACATTGTTGTTGTTGTTATGTGCCATCGAGTCGCTTGCGACTCATGTAACAACCTTACGTACAACAGCCCTAAACCCTGCTCTATCCTGCACCAATCTTATTGTCTCTGCCACGTTTACCTTCATTACCCTAGTCACTGAATCAATCCATCTCATCAAGGGTCTTCCTCTCCGCGCTGTCCCTCCACCCTCCCAAACATGACATCCCTCTCCAAGGATTGGTCCCTCCTTGCAACATGCCCAAAGTATGTCAGATGAAGCTTCAGAATCATTGCCTCCAAGGAGCAGCCTGGTCTCTCTCTAGAATAAACATGTTTGTTCTCTTAGCAGTTCATGGTATATTCAATACACTTCCCCAGCACCACAGCTCAAAGGCATCAATTCTTATTATCCCTCGTCATTGTCCAGCTCTCTGATGCATAGCAAGTGTCAACATAGAGAAGATAAAATTTCTTACTAGACCAATAAGCATATGATAACTGGAGAAAAGGTTAGAGTCGTCAATGATTTAATTTTACTAAGACCCACAATCAATTTCCAGGGAGGCGGCATGCATATTAAAATTATTATCTTGGGGAAAGGAGCTGCCAATGACTTCTTTAAAGCATTCACAGCAATCATGTCACTTTGAGAACAAAGATGTGCCCGGGCCAACCAGAGGGGTTTTCAGTTGCCTCATATGCATATGACAAGTTTGTTTTTGTTGATCGCCTTTGAGTCAAGCATGATGACCTGTAGCAACCCTATGAACAAAAGGCCTGAAGCCCCTCTACAACCATCAACACTTATCAAAGTTCATAGAGTTTCCGAAGGCATGTTGGTTAGGAAGTGGATACCAGGTAGACACATAAGAAGACTGAAGAAGAATTAATGCCATTGAATTATGGTGTTGATGAAATACGTTGAATATACTGTCAAAGAATGAACAAAATGGTCTTAAGTAGCACATCTAGACTGCTCTTTAAGAATAAGGATGGCAAGACTTCACATCAAGTGCTTTGGACATAGGACCAGGAAGGACCAGTCCATGGAGAAGAACATCATGTTTGGTAAAACAGGTCAGTGAAAAAGGAACTAACCTTCAGTGACATGGATTGCGACAGTGGCTGTGGCCATGACCTCAAACATAGCAATAATTATGATGATGGCACAGAGGTATACAGTGTTTTGGTCAAGTTCTCTGTGAGTTGGAAGTAATACAACAACACCTAACATTATCTGTGTGTGTATAATCTATATCTATCTGCATATGTGTATGCACTTATGAATTTGAGTTTTGTTCGGCTCTCTCTAGAACCTTTCAGTGTAATCTCTTCTAGAAGGGTTGGTGCTGGTAACGGGTAACCTAGTTCTTCTGGCCTCAAGGTTGTGGATGCTGAGGCTGATGTAGATAATGAACTAATGTTTCATGCATCCTATTTCTTTACTCATTTGCTACAGGCAGGGAATATGCATGCATTTTTGAACCATGTTAATATTTACTCAAGCAAATACATTTTAGAAGTTTCTTTAAAAAGGGAAAGAAATTTTTAGATTTGACAAGTGTATATGTAGAAATTAAAGTTTAGAAGTTATTAACCTTGAGTGGTGAGAGGGAGGGAAGGAAAATCAAGGTTTAGGGACATTAAATGTTGTAAAGAGTGTGGTGTAAATTCAGGAATGGTTAACTGGAATGATTGAACGATACAATTGAATGTCACTGAACTGTGCATGATTATTGTAATGCCAAATGTTTTCTTAGCTGGACTTGTACTGCAATTGTGTGTGTGTGTTTATTTTTCTAATAGGACTATTTGTTTCTTTTAGGCTTATGGTCAAGATTTAAAAAGAAATGTTTGAAGCTCATCAGGAAGATGCCTGTCATTGGCCGCAAGGTGAGTAAAGTCTGTCATTCCTTTCCCCAACACACACACTCTAATGAACATAAGTAGCCCTGGTGGCATAATATGTAATATATTGGGCTTCTAACCAAAAGGTCAACAGTTTGAATCCACTGGTAGCTCTGTGGGAGGAAGATGATGGGCAGCCTCCTCCCATTGTGGTTTACAGCTTGGAAAACCCAATGGAGGGTTCCAACTCTGAGTTGGAACCACCTTAACTTAATTGCTTTAATCAACTTAACTTTAACTTAATTGCTTTAATCAAAGCGATTGCTTTAATTGACAATCATTCTTCCTTCATTATTCTTATTTAATCCAGTATTCTCAGTGACATATGACACCTCCAGGACATAAATGACAATAATTAGAGGCAGTTTTGGATATTAATATTGGAGAGTAGATCGAGACCAGGGACACTGCTAAACATCCTTTGATGTACAGAAAAGCCACCTCTGACAGAATTACGTGGATGAAAGATGTCAGCAGTATAAGAGTTGAGAAACTAATTTAACCCTTTTGTTGACAAATATATTTGGAGCTCTGGTGGCCTAGTGGCAAGAAGGTGTGCTGCAATTCCAAAGGCACACAGTTTGAGGCCACCAGCTGTTCTGTGGGAGAAGGATGGGCAATCTCCTCTTGTGCCATTAACTGCCTCTGGAAACCCACTGGAGAGTCAGCTATGAGTCGGTTCCGTCTCTGTGGCACACAACAACAACAGCAAAGGAAGATGAGATGTCTTTTCATGTTAAAAATTTAGAGTTAGAAAATCTGGCTGAAATGTTTAGCTTGATTGAGTTTTTATTCAAGGATTGGATGCTTTAGCCCCAGGGTTGGTAGACTTTTCTGTAAGGGCCAGATAATGAAGTGAAGCATTTTATCAGCTTCTAGCAATAGATTACACAGGACTGAGCTGAACTGTGTCACTTAACCTTTGATGTATATGAGCTAACTTCAAGCTGGATTGGGCCACTGGGCTGTAGTGTGTTGATTAGCAGTTTAGATAACAGAGCTAGCCCCTTGCTCTTTTCTTCTCTTTGTGATATATTCCCTGTGTTGGATCCTCTCTATCTGCCACCCAGGCTGAGGATAAGACCTTTGTACCATCAAGCCTTTATGACAGATGAAGATAAACAGGCCAAGCCCTTTGCAAACTCTGCAGAAGGCACTTGTCCATGTCCACCTGCACTCTAGACCTTACTCTGACCTTTGATTTAATTCTGACCTTTTCCAACCTGCTTTGTCCCTGTCACCCTTGCCTGGCCATACCAGAAAAAGAGACTTGTTATCTTTAACCCCTAACAGAAATCCAGTCAGACCACAAAAATGTGCTTTCAGGTCCAATTCCTACAGGAAGTCAAAGTAATAACTACTTTGGAGAAGTGATTGGGAACAGATAGGTTTCTGTTTATTCTACCAAATCCTACTAAAGTATTAGAAATCTACCTTAATCTTTCCAGGGTAAGGGATGGGTACCAGGAAGGTGTTCTATACCCCAAAGCATAATAGAATTTCACCTAATTATGTCTTGTCTTTCTGCTCTTGTCCCTCTCATTTTCCTACTCAGTCCTCAGATTTTGAGATAAATTCTGGAGTTCTGGAACCTATTACCCAGGAAGCTTTGGTAACTTAGTGGTAAGGAATCACACTGCCAATGCCAGGGTACACAGTTCAAATCCACCAACTGCTCTGAAGGAGAAAGAAGAGCAGTCTCTTTCTGCTCAATTCTGGCTAACAGTACAGAACAATAGAATCTACTCCTAACTTTATAAAGTCCCTGAAGTACAACATCCCTAGAGACTGTATAAGCACCCTTGATTCCTCAACACCAGATTTGAGGCTCAGAAACAAAATTTATTTGAAGGATATGTGCGTATGTGTATGTGATCTCATTCACTCACTCATTTACACCCGTTTTTCAGCATATTCTCTGAGCATCTGTCTGTGTCAGGCACTGACTGGGTGCTGGGGATGTAATGGTGAGTACCACCAAGACCTTCCTCTTGTGGAACATGTTGCAATAGGACAAATGGAAAATATTAATTAGTAGACAAATGCATACAGATTTCATTTTGAAATCAGTACTGTGAGGAAACTAGAATTGAGTAATATGGTAGTGAGTCTGAGGTAGAGATTAGGGGTAAAGTGTAGTGCTTGGCTTCATAATATATTCACCTTTTTTTTTTATTAATTTTTTTTTCTTTTGTGTGCGTGTACCGTCAAATCAGATCTGACTGGTACAGGAGGATATTGCGCCTCCTTCTCTGGCAGAGCATCTGGTGGATTCGAACCGTGTTCCTCTGGGATTGCAGTGCCGCTTCTTGCCACTAGGCCACCAGAGCTCCCCATATTCACCATTTTTAAAAGTTCTCGTACAACAACGTGATCAGTGCATGAAAGCCCGGCTTTCATAGTTCATTCCTATTGTATGGTTGCCCTTTATGCAGTGTATATAAAAATATTCACAACTTAAAGAATATCCCCATGCCAGTAATGTGCCCTGGTATTTCTACCATCCTGTCTGTAAACCTTCCAGACGTTTTTGAAAGGAACCACTTGCCCCGTGGTTTCACTGAGGGCCACATCCATCCGAGCAGGTCTTCCTGTATTCTGCTCATCCATCCGAGGCTGGGTGGAGTGAGATCTTGAGGCATCAAACTTTAATAAATATATTGCTGAAAGACACAAACTTTAGCATGTGGTTAAACACTAAACATACTTTAAAAAATCTATTATCACTGGTAACAGCCCCCGACATTTTAACTCCTTTATCTTGCTGTGTTTCCCACCCCTTCAGTGCTTTTCATTGTTGTTGTTGTATGCTGTCGAGTTAGAACTAACTAATAGCTGACCCTCCTGTAGGTTTTCAGAGACAGCATATTACACGAGAAGCAAATACCCTTCTTTCTCCTACAGAGCAGGTGGAGGATTTGAACCTTGTGCCTTTGGGTTGGCAACACAGTAGCTCCTTACCACTCCCTGGGCCACCGCATTCCCTGTGCTTTTCATTACTTACTCTTTATTTTCTGTCTTTTTTGCTGAAATAAGCTTCATGTGAATAAACAGTCTGTTTGCTTTGTTCATTGTGTATTCCTGGCCTTTAGTACAGGTATGTGTTGCTTAATGTCCTGTGTACCTTCTCTGAACTTGGACTTTATGTGCCTTGGACATTGTCACCATGTTGTATATGTAGCAGGCAGCAATCCTTGGAGATATTGCAGGTTTGTTTCCAGAACATCGTAAGAAAGTGAGTATTGCAACAGAGTGAAGTGAGCTGTGTGAATATTTTAGTTTCCCTGTGCACACAAAGTTAGTGAACACTGCACTGTAACCTATTAAGTGTGCAGTAGCATTATGGAAAAAAACTTTCAAATATGATGAGAATTATCAAACTGTGACACAGAGACATGAAGTGAACACATGTTGTAAGGAAATGGCACTGGTAGATTTTCTCAACTTGGAATCAAGCACACCTTCAATTTGTAGGGGGGGGAACAACCCAGAATTTGTGGAGTGTAGAAAAACAGCAATAAAATGGAGTTTGCCTGTGTGTGTTTGTATTTATTCAGGACATGTACATTAATGTAAGCCCTGAGCAAGCTGCTCTGGCTCTCTTATAATGCCTGGGGCTCTTTGAGCAGGCCCGGGGGTGCCTGGAGCTCCCAGGAATGGAGTGGAACGGCCATGGCCCACTGACTTCTCACAGGCACCCACAAGCAGAGTGGCTGGGTGGGGCACATGCCAGTGGAAAGCTTTGAGATGTGAAGCTGCCATGCCTTGGGAAATACAGGCCATAACATGACTTGGGGTTTCAACCATACAGCCCAGCCTTGGTTGCTGTGGCACCCCAAACTTGAGGCTGGCCCTGCCTCCTGGTGCCATTCCTGCCTTCCTTAGCGACTTACATGTGGTTGAACATATACTTACTCGGTCAGTCTTTGCCCACAGAGTCATTATGGGCTGTACAGGGGAGTTCTGGAGGTACAGACCATAGCAGGTTGGCTCAGAAGCTGTGGCTATTATTAAAACTCTATGAAGAATACAGAGGAACACTGTTAGACATATATTAGAGTCCTTAGACTGGAAGATACTAAAAAAAAAAAAAAGAATGACTATGAGGATGGTAAATAAATAATCAAAACTGCTATCTTCCATTGCAAGGGGACCTTACTTCCGCCAAGCATTTTCAGACAGCGAACGCCATGCTCAGTCTCTTTGTCAACTCTCACTGTCTTGCGCTCATACAGAGAGAGTCCTCTAGGACCATCTACGTTCCTGGTACTTGGACAACATTCAGAATCCCTTTGACTGTGGCTTGGCCAATTTGCTGGCTGTTATTGATGGCTCTCCTGTCGTTTCTTTAGCACTCTGTCACTGTTGCTGCGGCAGGAACAAGGTCCATATATTGCCCTCTGAGAAGTATTGGCTCCAGCATATGCAAACCCAGTAACAGTGGTAATTTCAGCATGGCCGAGAAAGAGGTATGGGGAAACCTTGAAAAGAAAGTTGGCTTTTCAAGCTTCTGTTGCAAATGCCAGAAAAATAGGTTCATAGTAAAAGTATCATCACAGCTCTCTAAAGAAAAAACACGAAACAAACCCCAAACCTCTTAGCTCTGTGGTCCCTGTGCTGTGCCCATGTAGACACTTGGTGGACCGCATACTGCACCTCCTGTTCAGAGTGCTGTGTTCTCCCACCTCCTTGCTAACTTTGTCTTTCTTATCTTTGAAGATCCAAGAGAAATTGAACAAGACCAAGGATGATATAAGCAAGAGCATGTCGTTTCTGAAAGTGGACAAAGAGTATGTGAAAGCTCTGCCATCCCAGGGTCTGAGTCCAGCTGCCGTCCTGGAGAAGCTCAAGGAGTACAGCTCAATGGGTACGTGTGTGTGTCCTATACCCCCACCTTGTGCAGGGGCTCGGCTTCCTGAAAGTGATGGGCGGGGTCGATGTTTGACCCTCATGTAAGAAGGACTGACCCTGTATTCACATGTTCAGGAGTCACTTTCTGTTTTAGAGGTTGCTTTACATGTTGTTGTTGTTGTTATGTGCCGTCGAGTTGCCTGCGACTCATAGCAACCCTATGTACAACAGCCCTAAACTCTGCTCTGTCCTGTGCCAATCACACTGTCTCCAACACTCCCATCCTAATTATCCCAGTCACTGAATCAATCCACCTCATAGAGGGCCTTCCCCTCCTGTGCTGTCCCTCCACCCTACCAAGCATGATGTCCTTCTCCAAGGTCTGGTCTCTCCTCACAACATGTCCAGAGTATGTTAGATTGAGCTGCAGAATCCTTGCCTCCAAGGAGCCACCCGGTTTAACCCTTTCCAGGACAAATCTGTTTATTTTCCCAATAGTCCATGGTACTCTCAATAGTCTTCTCCAGCACCACAGCTCAAAGGCATCAATTCTCCTTCTATCCTCCTTGGTTATTGTCCAACTCTCTGATGCATAACAAGTGATTGTGAAGACCATGGCCTGTATCAGACGCACCTTAGTCTCCAGAGAGACACCATTGCTCTTCAGTACTTGGAGAGGTCCTTAACGGCAGCCTTTCCCATGGCAGTGCACCTTTTAATTTCCTGGCTACTGGTTCCAAGAGTGTTGACTGTGGAGCCAAGCAAACTAAAGCTGTGGACAATCTCAATCTCTTCACCATCCATCCTGATGCTGCCAATTGCTCCAGTGGTGAGAATCTTTGTCTCCTGTGTTTCATTGATTATGCAAAGGCATTTGACTGTGTGGACCATAACAGACTGTGGCTGACTCTGAGAAGAATGGGAATCCCAGAACACTTGATCGTTCTAATGAGAAACCTATATTTGGACCAGGAGGCAGTCGTCAGAACAGAGCAAGGGAACACTGCATGGTTCAAAATTGGGAAGGGCGTACGCCAGGGATGCATCCTATTTCCATACCTTTTCAACCTATATGCAGAACAGATTATCCGGGATGCTGGGCTCTATGAGGAGAAATGTGGGGTCAAGATTGATGGACGATTTATCAACAATCTGCGTTATGCGGATGACCCAACCCTGGTTGCTGAAAGTGAGGAGGACCTGAAGCACCTGCTGCAGAGTGTCAAGGACTGCAGCCTCCAATATGGATTGAGGCTCAATGTCAAGAAGACAAAGATTCTCACCACTGGACCAAATGCTTTACATACTTAAAAAAATTATGTTTAGAGTCCTCTTCATCCACAGAACATGCTATTCTCCTAGACAGTGAACTCTTCCATTTTCTTTTGTAAGTTTGAATGGTGCAGATGCATATCATACAAATAAAACACAACTAAAATTTATTGTAGAAGTTGTAAAACTTAACATTAAGACATGAAAGTTATTATAGTCCTGTCCTCAAAAGATAAACAGATTTCTGAATGCACATACCAGGGTTGTTAGTACTGTGATGAGCATATATAAAGGAAGGGCAAAAAAACCAAACTGTTTGATAATTAAAAATATAATCCATGGAAGCAGCCTAGATTTACTTTCTGATTCTGTCACTTAAACTTTGGGTGAATTCTCGAACCTCTCTGTGTCTTAAGAGAGCTCTGGTGGCGTAGTCCATAGGCAGTTGCACTGCTAACCCAAATGCCCTCTCAGGTGGTTCCCTTAGTGGCTTCAAGGAAGACAGGTGGGTAGTCTCTTCCTGTGTGACTTATAACTCCCCAGACCTCGCTGGAGGTTTAGCCCTGGAGCAGTTCTGACTTGATGGCAATGAGTTCAAGTTCTCTATATCTCAATTTCTGTATCTCTACTTTGATTCAACAGCACTAAGTTTGAACTTGACAATGGGAATAATACTTAACTCAAGTATGGTTATATGGGAGTTAGTTGAGTTCATATGTATAAAATGTTTTACTGTACCTGGCATATTCTAAGAGTGCTCAATAATTGCTAACTATTATTATTAACTTTCTTATTACAAGTTAAGATCATGCTTAAAATACTTTTTGAAAAGAAACATATTTGGTTTGGAATAATTTTACATTATAGAAAAGTTGCAAAGATGATACAGAGAGTTCTTCTATTCTCTTAACCTGTCTTTATATAACCTTGGTACATTTCCAAAATTAAAAAATGAGTGTTGATGTGGTACTATTAACTAAATTGCAAATTCTGTTTCCCCCTCCCCTTTGTTTCCATTGGTGTCTTAATTTTGACTCTAGGATCCACTCAGGGATACCACAATGCATTTCGATAACCTCAGTGTTCCTAGTTGGCATGTTTTTGAGTGATACAAAATTAAATATAGTCCAGTGTATTGATATTTAAGGGAGCTCTGGTGGCCTCATGGTAAGAAATTACACTAATTTTGTTCACATCTTCCAGCTGCCCTGCAGGAGAAAGACAGACAGTCGACTCCTATGTGATTATTACTGTCTCTGAAATGGTCAGCCATGAGTCAGGCCTGACTCAGTCACACGTAAAAAGAACAGTATTTATGATAGGAAGCTGAGGTAGCACCCAGAGGCCTTTGTACTAAAGATTGCCCTGATGGTAAAGGCTGGATGCTGCCGTCATACTTCCCTTCGATCTTCTAAGTCATTTCCCATTGCCATACTCTAGCACCCATAAAAGAACTTGAAATAAAGTCACATACCCTTTTTGTGAGAGACTGGTAACCCCTGGCTTGAGTATATTCTCAGTATAGAACAGTGTCCTCTAGAGAAAGGACGAGTCAACGGGCATGAAGCCAGAGCTTCGCAGCTTGCTGTGAGGATGGAGACTTTGTATGTAGCCTTACTATTCAGACGTCCTTGTCTTGGTAGAGATCCAGAACACTATACAGTCCCAGACTAAGTGCATTTCTCAGTTAATGCACTTCTGTAATAGCTTTCTCACGACCTGCTTTCAGCAGGGCACAGCCACCCTATTGAAAAAGACTAAATAAAAGCACCACAAAGCACTCAAAACAGCCACATCACCAGATTTGTTGGTATGAAGTGGTAGGTCTTTGAGGCAGTCCCTCAGACAGGAAGTGGGACTTCTGCCCTTGTGTTATGTCTAAGAATTGCTCCTGTGAGCTACCCCACTGTTGACTCTGATTTTGATCTTGAGAACTACAACATACAGAGCTTGGGGTAAAGAAAAACAAAAGCAACAAACCAGTCATGTGGGGTTGATGCTGACTCAGGGGTGACCCTGTATGTTAGGAGTAAACATGTGGTCTGTAGGGTTTTCCATGGCTCTGATCTTTCAGAAGACCCATGGCATCTCTGGGTGGATTTGAACATCCAGAGTTTCAGTAGCTGAAGCCTTTGCTGTTTGCGCGCGCGCGCACACACGCGATTCTTGTGGTGCCGGGAGCAGGTGATTGACTTGGGTGTGAGTTTCATGCTTGTCTGACCGCAGGGGCCCTGATGTTCCTCATTCCCATCCCATCTTGGATTCTATTCCCTGAGTCCTAAGGAGGGCACTGAAACTTCTGTTGTTTTGCCTCTTCTCATTACAGTTCTCACATGTCCTATAACTGGATAGGAAGGGAGATAAGACGCTTTTGCAGGAAAAGGTCAAGGGAAAGCTATCTCAGAGGAAAGAAAATAAACATGGACGAGGGAAACTGTCTCCGCTGTTGGCTAGAAGGCATTTAAAGTGGATGAAGACAGTCTTATTGAAGTATTTTTATTTTGTCTAGATAAGGGTCGGTTCTGACTTGATGGTACATGACAACAACAGATGATATTAAAATCTTGCATACTGTTGTTAAACACAATTAATGATTATTATTTAACTGACTGTGATAGTATTATTTTAAAATTTTTTGTGATAGTACTTTTTTGAAATTCTTTTCTAGAGTCTCCTGTGTTGTATAGTATTTTACAAAAATCCCTTTGTACGTTGTTTTGTACTGTTGAGTCAAAACCAACTTATATATGACTCTCTGGTGGGTTTTTAGAGGCAGTTAATCACTCAGGAGTTAATCTCCTGTGGAATAGCTGGTGGATTTGAACTGCATGCCTTTGGAATTGCAGTGCAGTTTCTTACCACAAGGCCACTAGAGCTCCCTTAGAATGCTGTATAGTATTCTGCTTTGTGAATATATCATAATTTCTCAATCCAATCATTTGTTAATGAACATTTGTGTTGTTTCTTGTTCTTGCTATTGTGAATAATGCTGCTATGAACATAGGTGCACAAACTTCCATTTGTGTCTCAAGTCTATTTTCCTTGGGATATATGACCAATTGGCAGCATCAGGATGGATGGTGAAGAGATTGAGATTGTTCACAACTTTAGTTTGCTTGGCTCCACAGTCAACACTCCTGGCACCAGCAGCCAGGAAATTAAAAGACATATTGCTATAGGAAAATTAGACAGGACTTGAAGGACTTTGGGAATGACAAAATTTTCCCCCTGAATAGGACCAGAAAGGTCCTTCAAGTAGAGCAAGTTTCCCTTCCCTATAAAGGGAACACGCTAAGGCTGCACCTAATTATTAGCTTCATAAACGTTAAGAACTAGACCAACACGACAGAAAGAGCCTAACTCTTACAAAGGAAAACTTCACATAATGCCAATTAAGCAGCAGGTAGTCTCAAACATCATGGGGGGAAAAAACCAAACCCAAACAAGTCTTTTCTTAAAAAAAGCTAAACATATTGCAGATCCAGTGAATACCCAGAGTTAGGGAAAGTGAAAAAATGTATTGACACAGAGTTATATGAACAGCTACTTAAGGCAGAAGTGATGAAAAAGAGAACTGAAGTCATAAATAAAGTGAATACCCCAGAGACAGGGAGCCAGAGGAAATATATCTACATGGAGGAACATCAACAACTACTGAAGAAACTGCAAAAGATGGGATAAAGAATTGTAACTGTATGTGAAGAAGTACAAGAAATTTTAAAAATCATAACAAGACAGAGAAGGTAGAACCAAAATATTACTAGAAATAACAGAAATGCAAGAAAATGCAATCCAGAATATCAAGACCGAAAGAAAAGAAGTTTCCAATTCTTGAGGGACAAAAGAGAACAGAAAGATGGAAAAGAGAATCAGTGACTAGAAGAACATACTAGAAGAAAAATCAGAGAGTAGATGGAAGAAAAATGAAAAAAAAAAAAACCCAAACATTAGAATCATGTAGTATAACATAAAAAGAAACAACATATGTATAATTGGAATTCCAGAACACAAGGGGGGCAGGGAAACACTGATAAAACTGTGGGAGAGGTACTAGAAGAAAACTTCCCAGATATTATGAAGAACAATGAAATCTACATTCAAGAAGCTCAGTGAACACCAAACAGACTAGACCTCTAAAGTAAAACATCAAGATATATTCTCCAAAATAAAAAATAAGGATAGAATACTAAAAGTAGCATGAGAAAAACAAGGAGTCACCTACCAAGGAAACCTCATTAGATTACATTCTGATTTCTAAGCAGAAACCATGAAAGCAAGAAGACAATGACATGGAGTATATAGAAGGTTGGGGAAAAAAAATTGCCAGCCGAGGATCCTGTACTCAGCAAAACTGCCCAGAAAATATGAAGGCAAAATTGGGTCACTTTTAGAAAAGCAGGAATTTAAGGAATTTGTGAAAACAAGAAATTCTATGGGAAGTCCTTTACACAGAGACATCAAAGGAAAGTGAATAGACCAAAGTAATCAGAAACAACAGAAAAGGAAGCAGCGAAATGGCAGCGATAAAACCTAGCCTGTCAATAATCATACTTAATGTGAATGGCTTAAATGCACCAATTAAGAGAGAAAGAGTAGTAGAATGGAAAAAGAAAACGCAAACCAGCCAAAGTCCATCAATATGTTGCCTATAAGACTCACACCCAAGAACTGAGGAAAAACACTAAAAATCAAAGGCTAGGGGGGAAATATACCAAGAAAATGGTATCCATAAAAAAAGCAGGAGTGGTAATCTCTGAAAAAATAGACTTCAGAATAAAAACTACCATGAAAGACAAGGAACGGCACTATATAAAAATTACAGGTACAAAAGATCAAGAAGGCATATAATCTTGGTCAATATCTATGCACCAAATGAAAGAGCTATAAAATACATAAAACAATGGCTAACAGTTAAAGTAGTTAGTACTATAATAGTGGTAGTAGACTTTAACAAATCACTTTCACCAAAGAATAAGTCAACCCAAAAGAAACTTAACAAAGATGCAGAAGGTCAAAACTATACAATTAGGCAATTTCATCTCGTGAATGTATTCAGGGTACTGCATCCAACTAAAGCTCAATTTATTTTTTTTTCCAAGTGCACATGGTATATTCTCCAGAATTGATCGTGTATGAACACACAAAGCAAGCCTCAACAAATGAAAGCACTGAAATACAAATCATCTTCTCAGACCATAATAACATAAAATTAGAAATTAGCAATAAGAAAATAAAGGAAAAAAAACCCCACTCATATGGAATTTAAGTAACACTCTGTCATAACACTACTGGGTTACAGAAGAAATAAAAACTTAAAAAGTTCCTCAAAACAAATGAAAATGAAAATATGACATATCAAAACCTCTGGAATACCACTAAGACAGTCCTGGGGAGGGGGGAAGTTCATACCAACAGGCAAATACATAAAAAAGAAAAAAAGAAGTAAAATTAATAACCTAACTCAACACCTCAATCAAATAAAAAAGTACAACAAGCAACTAGTTCCACAGCTTCTGGAAGAAAGGAAATTGGGACTAGAGCTGAAAGCAGAAAAACAACTGAAATGATAAAAAAGATCAGAAATTGGTTTTCTGAAAGAGTCAATAAAATAGATAAAACACTGCCAAACTTAACCAAAAAAATTAGAGCAGGTTACAAATAACTTGAATAAGAATCAAAAGAAGTAACATAACAACAAAACAAGCTGAAATTAAATTAGTAATAACAGAATATTATGAAAAGCTATAATCCGACAAATTTAAAAACTTAGATGAAATGGACAATTTCCTAGAACTCTCAACCTACCCAGACTGACACAGACATACATAGAACACTTGAACAGATTCATCACAAAAGAAATTGAGCAGGTCATAAAAAGACTACCCACCAGAAAAGGTTCAGTCAGGTCCACATGCTTCACAAATGAATTCTACCAAACCTTCAGAGATGAACTATCACCAATATGACTTAAAATATTTTAAAGAATGGAAGAAGAAGAAACACGCCTAGAATCATTCTATGAAGCAAGTATAAATCTAATACTAAAACTAGGCAAACACATCACCAAAAAAGAAAACAGTAGGCCAGTATCCCTCATGAACACAGATGCAAAAATCCTTAAAAAGATCCTGGCTTATAATATAATAGAATCCAGTAGTATATTTAAAAAAAATAATTCCATTATGTCCAAGTAGGATTCACAACAGGTATGTAGGATAGTCCAACATAAGAAAAACAATCAGGGGAGATCTGGTGGCCTGGTGGCAAGAAGCTATACTGCAATCCCAAAGGTCCACGGTTCGAATCCACCAGATGCTCTGCCGGAGAAGGAGGGACAATTTCCTCCTGTACCAGTCAGATCTGATTTGACAGTATATGCACAAAAAATAATAAAATAAAAAAATTTAAAAAAAGAAAAACAATCAAAGTAATTCACCATATTAACAAAGCACAAGAACAAGAACCACATGATCCTATCTATTGATGCATAAGTCTTTTGACAAAATCCAAAATTCCTGATTAAAATACAAGACAAAAAAGGAATAGAAGGGAATTTCCTCAACACAGTGTAAAGTACATATGCACAGCCAAAAACCAACATCATTCTCAATGAAGAAAGACTACAGGCAATTCCCCTCGTGAACAAGAACCAAGCAAGGCTGTCCACTATCACCAATCCTATATAACATTGTATTAGATGTTGGCTAGGACCAAAAGACAAGAAAAAGAAATAAGAGACATCTAAATTGGCAAGGAGATGGTAAAACTGGAGCTATCTGCAGACAATATGATAATGTACACACAGAACCCCTAAGACTAAACAACAACAAAAACTGTTAGACCTAGTAGACCAATTTAGTAGAATGGCAGGATACAAAATTAATATTCAAAAATCAACTGGATTTCTCTACAGCAATACAGAAAACATTGAACAGAAGATTAGGAAAGTAATGCAATTTATAATAGCCAACAACAGGATTAAATACTTGGGAATAAATCTAACCAGAGATTCTAAAGACTTTTATAAGGAAAACTACAAAACACCACTATATCAAAAAATAGTAAGAGACCTAACTAAATGGAAAAATGTCCTCTGTTCATAGACAAGAAGACAGAACATTGTGAAAATGACAGTCCTACCAAAAGCAATCTACATGTTTAATACAATCCCAATATAGACACAAAACATATTTTTCAAAGAGATAGAAAAGACAATTGGCATATATATTTGGAAAGGAAAAAGATCTCAAATAAGTAAAGCTCTTCTGAAAAATACAAATAAAGTGGGAGGCATAACAATCCTGATCTCAAAACGTACTACAAAGCAATAGTACCCAAAACAGCACAGTACTTGGACGACAGACACACAGACCCAGAACAGAATAGAGAACCCAGAAATTAACCCATTTCCCTACAATAAAAAAATTTATTAAATGGGGAAATTACAACCTCTTCAACAATAGGTGCTGGTAGAAAAGGACTTATTTTATCTGACAAAAGCTAAAGCAAGATTCACATCTCAAATCATACACAAAAGTCAACTCATGGTGGATCAGAGACCTATGGGTATAGTCGTGAACCATAAAGATTATAAAGAGACAAAATAGGATCACACTTAGAAGCCCTGGGCTTGGTATCAATTGACTGGCAAACATAGCCAGAAATGAACAACTAGGAGAGAGTAACATTAATGAATGGGACCTTCAAAAGATTAAGTCCTTGTGTACATCAAAAACTTTTTCCAGTAGGATGAAAAGAAAACCTACAAACTGTGGGAAAATATTTGGCAATGACTTCTCAGACAAGGATCTCACAATAAAATTTATAGAACACTGAAAAAAAAAAACCCCTCCAGTTTACAGAATATGACAGGGCCTCCATAAGTAAAAGACTGATGATAACCCAATCACAAAATGTGCAAAAGATCTAGAAAGACTTTTCATGAAGCAAGACATTCAGATGGCCAGCAGACACATGAAAAAATGCTCAAAATAATTGTCAATAAAAGAGATGTAAACCAAGACCACAAAATCTCACCCTAGTAGCAGTAGCAAATAGGGCAGCAAGAAATAAACGTTGGAGAGGATGTTGAGATTTCGTACTCTCATACACTCCTGGTGGGATCATAAAATGGTACAACCATTCTGGAAGGCAGTTTGGAATGTTCTCAAAAAGTTGAACACAGAAATCCCATATGACCTGGCTAGGAATATGCTGTCGTTACATGCTGTCGAGTCACTTGCGATTCATAGCAACCCTATGTACAACAGCTCTAAACCTGCTCTGTCCTGTGCCAATCGCACTGTATCCAACACACCCATCTGGATTACCCCAGTCACTGAATCAATCTACCTCATAGAGGGTCTTCCCCTTCTGCGCTGTCCCTCCACCCTCACAAGCATGATGACCCTCTCCAAGGACTGGTCCCTCCTTCAAACATGTCCAAAGTATGTCAGACAAAGCCTCAGAATCCTTGCATCCAAGGAGCAGCCTGGTT
>NW_006399824.1:2170930-2183693 GCF_000299155.1 Elephantulus edwardii | reverse complement strand
TTATCTGAAATACTTCAATTGGTATACCATCTATTCCTGGGGCCTTATTTTTTGCTATTTCCTTCAAAGCAGCTTGAACTTCTTGATCTAGGCTCTTGCTCATATGTTATTTCATTAAATTCTTCTGTATCTGCCAATTTCTTTCTATACAATGACTCAGTATATTCTTTCCATCTTCATTTAATACTTCCTGGATCATTTAATATTCTGCCCAAAGCGTCCTTGATTATAGCAACTCTAGGTTTGAATTTGTTCTTTAGTTCCTTGAGCTTAAGAAATGCTGAGCGAGTTCGGCCCTTTTGATTTTCTGACTCTAGCTCCTCGCACATTTCATTATAATATTTTGCTTTGTCATTCCGAGCTGCCTTTTGGAATCTTCTGTTCAACTCTTTAGTATCTTGAATTCTTCCTTGTACTTTTGATTTCAATGCAGTATACATTATTTATCCCATCTTTCTGTCTCCCCACAACCCCAATGTCAGTCCTATTTTATAACAGGGGCATTATGTAGTATTTGTCCTTTGGTTACTGAGAGACTTCACTCAGCATGATGTCCTCCAGGGTCACCCATTTTGAATAATATTGCATGAGTTCCTTGTTTTGCAATGCAGTATAGTGTTCCATTGTATGAATATACCACAGCTTCTCTATCCATTCGTTTGTTGATGGGCACTTAGGTTGTTTCCAACTCCTTGCTATTGTGAACAAAGCCACGATAAACATGAATGTGCATATATCTGCTTGGGTGGTTGTTCTGGTCTCTTTGGGGTATATTCCCAGTAGTGGAATTACTGGGTCAAATGGTGTTTCTTTTTGCAGCTTTTTGAGAAAGTACCACAGCGCCTTCCACAGTGGTTGCACCACTTTACACTTCCACCAACAGTGAATAAGGGTTCCAGCTTCTCCACAACCTCACCAGCATTTGTTGCTTGCTGTTCTGTTAAATTCTGCTATTCTTACTGGGTTGAGATGATATCTCATATTTGTTTTGATTTGCATCTTTCTTAGAGCTAGGGATTTTGAACATTTCTTCATGTGCTTGTTGGCCATCTGACTGTGTTCTTTGGTGAAGTGTCTATTCATATCCTGTGCCCATTTTTCAGTTGGATTGTTTACCTTTATCTTGTTGTGGTGCTCAAGTATTTTATAAATTCTAGATACGAGTCTCTGACATGTCATTACCAAATATTTTTTTCTTAGTCTGTGGCTTCCCTTTTAACCCTGTTGGAGAAGTTTTTGGATGTGATAGGGATTTGATTCTTAGAAGGTCCCATTCATCTATTTTATCTTCTGGTTGTAAATTTCTCAGGATACTTGGAAGGCTGTTTATGTTGTGGATTAGGACTTCTAGCGTTCTTCCAAGCTTTTCTTTAATGAAGTATATAGTCCTTGGTTTTAGTCCTAGATCCATGATCCACCTAGAGTTGGTTTTTGTATGTGGAGTGAGGTGTGGATCTTGCTTGAGTCTCCTGCAGATAGTTTTCCAGTTTTGCCAACACCATTTGTTAAAAAGGCTGTCGTTTCCCCACTTAACTGATTTCATCTCCTTGTCAAAACTCAGTTGAGCATAGGTAGATGGGCTGATTTCTGGGTTCTCGATTATATTCCATTGATCTATGTGTCTTTCATTGTACCAGCACCATGCTGTCTTAACCACCACGGCAGTGTAGTAGGATTTGAAATCAGAGAGTGAGATGCCTCCTACCTTTTTTCTATTTTTAAGGAGTGCTTTGCTTATTCGGGGCTTTTTTTTCCATTCCAAATGAAACTGGAGATTGCCTTTTCCATCTCATTGAAGAATGGGATTGGTATTTATAGTGGGATTGCATTGAACATGTAAGTTGCCTTTGGTAGTATTGCCAAAGGCTCTTCTTTACTGACCTGGTACCCTTAACTTCCTCTGCAGACTGTGGCTGGCAACAAGGACGAGCCTCAGGAACAGTGTACAATGGGGAAGAGAAGCTCACAGAGCTGCTGGTGAAGGTAGGTGTCGATATACTTAAGGAAACTACCTAAGAGGGTGTGTGTTGGGGGTGTGTGTGTGTGTGTGTGTGTGTTCTCTATCTCTGCTAGTTTACATCATCTCATTTTCCTCTCTACTTTTGTAATTTAAAACAAATACTTAGGGGGGAGGGGTGGGCAGGGAGAAAAGTGCAATAATGAATGTATGGAAAAGTAAAAAGAAAATTGCAAAAATGAAAAAAAAAAGATAAACATGGAATACTGTAGATGTCTAACCAATGAAGATATCTAACTCTGCCGCTTAAATAAGTGTTCAGGCTAGGAGTGAAAGGAATGAATAATCTACTTGGTAATCACAGATAAGCCAAGCAAAAGTGGGCTCAGAATCAATACTATCTAAATAGCAGAGAAGCCAAAGCACAGGGAAGAATTCAAGATACTAAAGAGTTGAATAGAAGATTTCAAAAGGCAGCACGGGATGACAAAGCAAAATATTACAATGAAATGTGCAAGGAGTTGGAGTCGGAAAATCAGAAGGGCCGAACTCGCTCAGCATATCTTAAGCTCAAGGAACTGAAGAACAAATTCAAACCTCGAGTTGCTATAATCAAGGATGCTTTCAGCAGAACGTTAAATGAACCCGGAAGTATTAAAAGAAGATGGAAGGAATATACTGAGTCACTGTATCGAAAGGAATTGGAAGACACAGAAGAATTTCATGAAACAACATATGAGCAAGAGCCTATGGTGATGAAAGAAGAAGTTCAGGCTGCTTTGAAGGACATGGCAAAAAATAAGGCTCCAGGAATAGATGGTATACCAATTGACATATTTCAGTTAACAGATGCTGCCCTGGACGTGCTCACCAAGTTGTGCCAAGAAATCTGGAGAATGACCACTTGGCCAACTGACTGGAAGAGGTCGATATTTGTTCCTATCCCAAAGAAAGGTGACCCAACAGAATGTGGAAACTACAGAACAGTCTCACTGATTTCACGTGCAAGCAATATTTTACTGAAGATTATCCAAAAACGACTGGAACAGCACATCAACAGAGAACTACCAGAAGTCCAGGCTGGGTTTAGAAGGGGTCGTGGTACTAGAGATATTGTAGCTGATGTTAGATGGATCTTGGCTGAAAGCAGGGAATACCAGAGGAATGTCTGTCTGTGTTTCATTGACTATACAAAGGCATTTGACTGTGTAGATCATAACAAACTGTGGCTGACTCTGAGAAGAATGGGACTCCCAGAACACTTGATCGTTCTAATGCGAAACTTATACTTGGACCAGGAGGCAGTCGTCAGAACAGAGCAAGGGAACACTACATGGTTCAAAATTGGGAAGGGCGTACACCAGGGATGCATCCTATCTCCATACCTTTTCAACCAATATGCAGAACAGATTATCCGGGAGGCTGGGCTCTATGAGGAGAAATGTGGCGTCAAGATTGGTGGACAAATTATCAACAATCTGCGTTATGTGGATGACACAACCCTGCTTGCTGAAACTGAGGAGGACCTGAAGCACCTGCTGCAGAGTGTCAAGGACTGCAGCCTACAATATGGATTGAGGCTCAATGTCAAGAAGACAAAGATTCTCACCACTAGGCCAATTGGCAGCATCAGGATGGATGGTGAAGAGATTGAGATTGTACATAGCTTTAGTTTGCTTGGCTCCATAGTCAACACTCTTGGCACCAGCAGCCAGGAAATTAAAAGGCACATTGCCATGGGAAAGTCTGCTGTTAGGGACCTCTCCAAAGTGCTGAAGAGCAGTGGTGTCTCTCTGGAGACTAAGGTGCGTCTGATACAGGCCATGGTCTTCGCAATCACCTGTTATGCATCAGAGAGTTGGACAATGACCAAGGAGGATAGAAGGAGAATTGATGCCTTTGAGCTGTGGTGCTGGAGAAGAGTATTGAGAATACCATGGACTGCTAGGAAAACAAACAGATTTGTCCAGGAGAGGGTTAAACCGGGTGGCTCCTTGGAGGCAAGGATTCTGAGGCTCCGTCTAACTTACTTTGGACATGTTGTGAGAAGAGACCGGTCCTTGGAGAGGGACATCATGCTTGGGAGGGTGGAGGGACGGCGCAGGAGAGGAAGGCCCTCTATGAGGTGGATTGATTCAGTGACTGGGATAATTGGGATGGGAGTGTCAGAGACAGTGCGATTGGCACAGGACAGAGCGGAGTTTAGGGCTGCTGTACAAAGGGTCACTATGAGTCACAGGCGACTCGACAGCACATAACAACAACAACAACAACAACAACAACAACAACAAATAGCAGCCCACTTGCTATTGTGTCAGGCATGGTATGAATGATATACTGATTGGCATCCACTTACTGGACAATTGATAGATAAATATGTACCTGACAAGAAGGAAAAGATCATTTTTGCACTTGATCTGTGTCTGTCTAATGTTTAAACATCTTAATACTCTATCAAATGATAAAGAAATATACAAAATTATTATGGAAAATTAGTACATTTGAGAAACAACTCAAGGGAAAGTACTGGTCAATTCTGAAACTAAACGGTACATGTCTGAATTAATTCACTGGGTTGTTTTTGTCTTTGTTTTCTCTTTAAGAGCAATAAAATAATACCTAGTGTTAAAAAGCTACTTAAAGCAAATTGTTAAAATAACCATGAAACTATAGAAAATTTAAAGTTTCTCATCATTGAAACATAAGTAGATAGGTAAATTGTCTAAGACATTAACAGTCAATAAAAAAGGAGATATTACTTATGTTTCCAGGCTTTGTAGATACTCAACAGAAAAGGGTGGATTACCAGGAAAGGTAGTGCCATCTTTAGAAAGAATGAATGGTAAAGTAGAGTATGTTTGCTGAGAAGAAAAGGAAGTATGGAGTCTTAGGTACTATTTTCTAAACTAACTCAGTCTCCTATCAAATGACCCGAGATGGACATTCAAGTCATTCATATTCTCATTCACCATTCCAGTGTCATCCTTTGTTGACTTTGTTGAATCCTACTTCTTCCATTTCTAATCACATTTATGTTTGAAACCCACCCTGGTGCATCCTATAGACAAAAAGTCTATCCCCATCAGGTTTCTTTTCTATTTGCCCAAGAACTGTCACTCAGCCTTGATGGAAGTAGCAGGCTTTCTGGAGTAGAAAACTAGAACAAAGATAGATCCTCAGAGTTTGAGAGGAAAAGTCTCTCAAGCTGTTTCCCAAAGAAACAAGGCAAAGGCCACGTAAAGAAACTCATTCACCACTGACCTAAGTGCTTTGCACACATTGTGTTATACACTGATATTTATCCCTGGGGCCTGGGGAGGGAGTCCGAGGAGGGAACTCTGGTGAGTAGTCTACAAGGATTTGCATTGCCAGTCCAAATGCTGCATGCCTGCCAATTTGAATTGGAGAAAAAAATAAGGCTGTTTCCTCGTCTTAATGATTTCCAACCTTGGAAACACACTGGAGGTTTACTGTGGGTCAGAACCAACTCCACAACAGTGAGTTTTTAATCAAATAAGGTCAGTATCATTATTGTCCCCTTTTGCATAAGAGAAACTGAGCCTCACAGAGGTTGTTTGACCTAATATCATGCATCTTAAAGTGATAGGCAGAGCTTAGACTTCACAACTGGATCTCTTTGATATCAGAGTCTGTATTTTGAACCACATCTTTACTTTCCCTCTTTCCCATGCTGTAAAATAATTCCTTTGTGTACTCTTTCACCATACTGTGCAAACACCTAGAACTGCCTGTTTGGCGCATGGCTGTTTGTCCTGTGCAAGGTAATAGTCTTTTATGTAATAAATGTTGGCATTTCTTTGCAGGCTTATGGAGATTTTGCATGGAGTAACCCCCTGCATCCAGATATCTTCCCAGGACTCCGAAAGATAGAAGCAGAAATTGTTAGAATAGCTTGTTCCCTTTTCAATGGAGGCCCTGATTCCTGTGGAACTGTGAGTATATACAAGTTGCATCTGGTGCTTTTTCAAAAGTTTAAGCACTAGAATAGTAGTATGTGCTTTATTGACTATATAAAGGAATGTGATCATAACAAATTATGGCTAACATTGAGAAGAACGGGAATCCCAGAGCACTTAATTGTGCTCATATGATACCTATACCAAGAGGCTGTTGTAGAAACAGAGCAAGGGAATACTATGGTTTAAAATTAAGAAAGCCATGTGTCAGGGTTGTAGCCAGTCTTTATACCTATTCAGTCTGTATGCTGAGCAAATGATTTAAGCAACTGGACTCTATGAAGAAAATTGTGGCATCAGGGTTGGAGGAAGACTCATCAGTAACCTTCAGTATGCAGATGACACAACCTTGCTTGCTGAAAGTGAGGAGGACTTGAAACATTTGCTGCAGAAGATCAAACACAGCAGCTATCAATATAGATTGCATATCAACATCAAGAAAACAAAAATTCTTACCACTGGACCAACAGGCAACATCTTGCTAGGTAGAGGAAAGATTGCAACCATCAACGGCTTCATCTTATTTGGATTCACAATTAAGATGCTTGGTACCAGTAGTCAGGAGACATTACATAGGACAAGTCTGTAGTCAGGGACCTCTCTAAATTATTGAGGAGCAAAAATGTTAGTGTTAAGGACTAAAGTGCACTGATTCAGGCCATGTGGTCTTTTTTAATCACTTGCTATGCATCTGAAAGCTGGAGAATGAATAATGATGACAAAAGAAAAAAAATTATGCCTTTGAACTGTGCCATTGGAGAACAGTACTGAATATCCGATGGACTGTCAAAAGAACAAACAGGTATATCTTGGAGAAGGTCAGCTGGAGTGCTCCTTGGACACAAGCCTGGCAAAGCTATATCTTGTGTACTTCAGGCATATTGGTAGGAGAGGCTGCTCCTTGAAGAAGGACATTGTGCTTAGAAAGATAGGGCGATGACAAAGGAGAGGAAGCTCTGCAGCGAGGTGGATTGACACAGTGACTGCAGCAATGGACTCAAGCGTGTCAGAGATCGTGAGGTAGGCACAGGATAAACGGTGTTCAGATCTGTTCTTCCTGGGGTCACAATGAATCATACTCAACGCGACAGCACCCAACAACAAGCAGCAGAATTTGTTTAAAAGTATCTTGCTATGTAAGCAGTACTAACTATTGTAGAAAAATCCAGATTAGCAGCACTTTAAAGCAGACTGCCAACATTTGGGAGTATGTATCTGCAGCTATTTTTCTCTTTAATTTTTCATTTAACATTTTTTAAATATACATAAAGATGCTAGAATTCTTTAAAGAATATTGTAAATTTACCAAATATGTATATTTTGCTAACATGTACGCCTGTGTAGATGCATTTGACTTTGTGAATCATAACAAATTGTGTAACATCAAGAAGAATGGGAATCCCAGAACACTTAATTATGCTATTGTAAAACCTAGACCTAGACCAAGAAATTTTAAATCATGCAGTATTGCCTTGCTTTTTCTGGACAAGAGCAAGGGAACCACTGTATGGTTTAAAATTAAGAAAGGTGTGATCAGCCATTCTATTACCCTGTCTATTCAATATCCTTTCACTATATCTGTTCAGTATCCTTTCTCCATATCTATTCAGTCTGTATACTAAGAAAATCATTTGAGAAGCTAGACTCTATGAAAAAGAAAGTAGCATGGGGATCAGAGGAAGACTCGTCAACAACCTGCGTTATGCTGATGACACAGCCGTGCTTGCTGTAAGTGAGGAGAACGTGAAGCAGTTACTATAGAAGATCAAGGACTACAGCCTTCAATATGGATTACATCTCAACATCAGGAAGACAAAACTGCTCACCACTAGACTGATAGGCAGCATCCTGATAGATGGAGAAAAGACTGAAACTGTCAACGATTTCATCTTACTCGGATCAACAGTCAACACCCTTGGGACCAGCAGTCAAGAGATCAGGAGACGTATTACATGGGGAACGTCTGTTGTCTGCAACCTCTCTAAATTACTGGGGAACAATGATGTTCGTTACAAGACTAAGGTGCACCTGACTTATGGTCTTTTCAGTCATTTGTTATGCTGCTGAGAGCTGGAAAACTAAATGAATGAAGAAGAATTGATATCTTTGAGTTGTGGTGCTGGAGGAGAGTACTGAATATACCACGGACAGCCAAAAGAACAGACAGATCTTGGAGAAAGTGCAGCCAGAGAGCTCCCTGGGTGCCAGGATGGCTAAGCTTCATCTTACATACTTTGGACGTGTTGTTAGGAGGGGCTATTCCTTGGAAAGGGACATCATCCTTGGAAATTTGGAGGGTCAGTAAAAGAGAGGAAGATAGGAGATATTAGATAGATTGACATAGTGACTGCAACAATGGATTCAAGTATGTTATCGATGATGAAGTTGGCACAGGAGAGGACAGGGTTCAGATCTTTTGTTCATAGGGTCATTATGAATTACACTTGACTTGATGGCACCTATGAGCATCTCTTTCTTTATCTCCTATCCATCCATCTATCCACCAGGCCTGTGCTGAACTACATAATAGTTCTTAACGTATACTTACCATGTTATATAAGCTGACATTTATTTTTGTTATTCTGTTAAGTCACTCTCATTCGGTTGTTAATAGGAAAGACACAGAATATTGAAAGACACATATGGAGACTCCTTGTTTCAACTATCGTTTCAAAGAGAAAAGATGTTTTCCTAAGTGTAATTGATAAACTTCTCTTTGGTTGGGTATGACAAACTAAAGTTACCTTCTTTAGGAAAAACTGTATCTCATCTTATGTAAGATAGAAAGTTAAGTCTAATTCGGTGTGTTGTACTTGGTAAACTAGAATTGCTAATCCTATCAGATACATTAAGTAAGTCATTATAAAGTCTGTCAATCTAGGGACTATCTAAGAATAAGAAAATTCTATAGCTAGTTTCTAGTTTTTTCCCCTCAAAGCAGTGGTTTTCACTGTTGTGTTGATACCATGAAAATTGGTGTTTCAATATATAGTAGCGACTTAAGTGGCAGCTACTGCTTTCCTGAAATTGAATTTCAAAAGAAATTTCCGAAACTGTTAAAAACTGATCCAGTTATAACTGTGTCAGTACCTCGTAGCATTTAGATGAAGGACGTGATTTCTGGAGCAAAGGTAATGATATTCTTACAGTAGGCACTCTTCAGCCATGAGATGAGGCTCTGTTAACTTTTAAGATTACACATCTGTGAAGCAAATTGATTTTAACTAGTTGACAATACATCCATCCTGTGGCCCAGCTCCTAAAGAGCACCTGTAGAAAAATTAGTGCACCTTGGACACATGAAAATGAATGCTCATAGCAGCATTGTTACTAACAGCTAAAAATTGAAAACCATTTAAATGCTCATCACCAATTGGGTGGATAGTGCTTCAGTCTGTTGTAGTTAATATTCTTATTGGTGCTCTGATTACCCATCTTTGGCCTGTGGGAAGTCTTTCATTTTGGCTCTTTGTTCTTTTCCTTGACCCCAGTGGTCTTTGAGCAGTTCATGGCTTTCTGGCTTGACAGAGTATTTCGGGTTCCTCATAAACATTGCTTGTTCCAGACCTGAAACCAGCCATAACCATTTCCCTAATGAGACGTAGTTCGTTTTATGACTTTTTAAAATATTTCCAAGTTTTGAAAGTTAGTTTATGGAATAAGGCAGATTTAAAAAAATAACTAGAGTGCAATTGATAGAGCAAGAGAAATAGTATAAAAAGAGCCGCTAATAAAGCATAGATTAAGAAGAGCAGTATACATTTATTGAATGAGTAGTTTAAGACGAATCACAGAAGAGAACTAGATAGCCTATAAAGTTTATGTACTCTTCTTAGTAGCAGAAAGACTAAGGGTAGTTGTGGATGAATAAGATTGGCTGTTGGTGTTATGTGCTATCAAGTCGACTCTGATAGTTATTGTAGCTGTGTGACAGACACAGGGTTTAATGGATGCCATCCTGAGCTGCATCTCATTTTGAACTTCTACATCTTATTTACCATATTCTTCATTCTTGAGAAATATGTTTGGTTCTTATTTTCTTTTTATGAATTGGCTTTGTTCTTTACATTTTATTAATTTTGTGATTGAGAATATACCCAGCAAAGCATACAACACAGTTCACTAGATTTTTTACAGATGCAGCATTTAGTGATGTTGGTTACAGCATTGCAGTTAGGCAACCCTTTGCACCTTTTCTGAGTCTTTCCTCTCTCATTAACAAAAACCCTGTGCCTTCTGAGGTTTCTTTTTTTTTTGTTGTTGTTTTTTTTTTGAGGTTTCTATCTAGTTTTTCAAGTTTCTATTAGCAGTGTTTCAAAAAAAAAAAAAAAGATTGCGCTTAAAAAGACATAATGACATAATACTCAAAATAGACTTTTTCTTTTATATAATAGTTGTACTGAACTCTTGTTTGATTTTAAGACAAGGTTCAGGAATATTTACTATTTAAGGTAGAAAGATTACTTCAGGGCATTTCAGGGCCACGGCAAGTCTGAAGTCTTTCAAACATAATTTGAAATTGTGTTCTATATTGTACTCACTTTTATCAGGATTCTTCTATGGAATCCTTGATCAAGATGCACAGTAATGGTAACTGATCACCATCCATTTCTTGTCTTATGTCAAAGGTGGCAGCTGTTCTTGGAGACAATTATCCACTCATTCTATATCCTACTTCAATTCCTGATTCTCCTTCTTGTCTACTCTCAAGTACCTTGGATTGGTACTAGAAAGCTTTTAAGAACGCAGGCATTACACATATCTAGGAGACAGAACAGAAGCACCAAGCACATCATTGGATCTGTTAACTAGCATATCTCATGGAATGGTGGCCCTTAAACTCCAAACTGAGGAACCAAACCCCATGAAATATTTTGGTGTATGTATAGTATCAGCCTCAACTAGTCTTTTCTCTTTTGTTGTGACATCTATCAGACAGCTGTTGCCAGTTCAACTTTTTACAATTACACGCCTTATTGTTAGTAACAGTCAACTGTGCCACCTTACCCTTAACAATGTCATTTCCCTACCACTATTAGTCCCTCCTTTCCTCCCTCCCTCCTGCCGCTGGTAACCACTAATAAACTCTAGCCTTTCCTTGTCCTTTTATGTAAGTGAAGTCACTCAATGTTTGTCCTTGTGACTGACTTCTACTCAGCATGTGTTCATGCTCCGTCCACACTGTAGCAGGGACCAAGATTTCATTTCTCCTCCTGGCTTAGTTGGATTCCGTTGTATGTATAAACCATGTTTTATTTATCCCTTCATGTGCTGGTAGACATCTGTGTTATTTCTACTACTTATCTATTATAAATAAAACGAACATTAGTGTCTACGGCTCCTTTTGAGTCTTTGTTTTCAGTTTCTTTTGGTTATATATCTGGTAGTGGAATTATAGGGCCACAGTTTCAAGGAAATTCAAAGAACCACCACGCTGTTTTCCACAGCAGCTGGGCCATTTTGCATTCCTGCCAGCACTTGGCAAGGGTTCCTGCTTCTCCACATCCTTGCCAGCATTTTCTGTTTTATCTTGGTTTTTAATCTTAGCTTTTCTAGTAGAACTGAAATGGTATCTCATTGTGGTTTTGATCTGTACCTCTCTAATGGCTCATGAAAAGGTGGACGCTATGAAGAATGTGGCATCAGGATCAGAGAAGACTCATTAATAGAATTCTTACCACTGACTGATAGGCAACATCCTGATAGAGAAAACAACAGTCAATGGCTTCCTCTTACTTGGATCCACAGTCAACATCCTTGGTACCAGCAGTTCAGAAATCAGGAGACACATTGCATTGGGAAAGTTTGCAGTCAAGGACCTCTCCAAATTATTGAGGAGCAAAGGTATCAGTTTGAGGACTAAGGTGCACCTGATTCAGGCCATGGTCTTTTCAGTCATCTACTGTGCTTCTGAGAGCTGGAGAGTGAATAAGTATGACAGAAGAATAATTGATGCCTTTGAGTTACAGGGTTGAAGAAGAGTGCTGAATATACCACAGATTGCCAAAAAAACAAACAGATAGGTCTTGGAGAAGGTGCAGCCAGAGTGCTCCTTGGAGGCAAAGATGATAAAGCTTCATCTTATATACTTTGGGCATGCTCCTGGGAGAGTCTGTTCCTTAGAAAGGGGTATCATGCTTGGAAAGGTGGAGGGTTGGTGAAAGAGAGGAAGGCCCCTCAGAGAGATGGGTTGACACAGTGACTGCAGCACTGCGCTCAAGTATGTCTGAGATGACACAGGATAGGACATTGTTCAGATCTCTTCATAGGGGTACTATGACTTGTTCTGGACTTGTCATCACCTAACAACAACAATGCTCAAGAGAGATGGCAGAAGGATTGAATTGTCAGCAGTTTCATCTGGCTTGAATCCACAATCAACACCACTGGTAAGAGCAGTTAGGAAATCAAAAGACATGTTGTTGTTGTTGTTGTTGTTATGTGCTGTCGAGTCATTTGCGACTCATAGCGACCCTATGCACAACAGCCCTAAACCCTGCTTTATCCTGCGCCAACCACACTGCCTCTGACACACCCATCCCGATTACCCTAGTCACTGAATCAATCCATCTCATAGAGGGTCTTCCCCTCCTGCGCTGTCCCTCCACCCTCCCAAGCATGATGTCCTCTCCAGGGACCCGTCCCTCCTGGCAACATGTCCAAAGTATGTCAAATGAAGCCCCAGAATCCTTGCCTCCAAGGAGTAGCTTGGGTTAATCCTCTCCAAGATGAATCTGTTTGTTTTTCTGGCAGTCCATGGTACATTCAGTACTCTTCTCCAGCACCACAGCTCAAAGGCATCAACTCTCCTTCTGTCCTCCCTAGTCAT
>NW_006399824.1:2106571-2169735 GCF_000299155.1 Elephantulus edwardii | reverse complement strand
CCCAAAGCATCCTTGATTATAGCAACTCTAGGTTTGAATTTGTTCTTCAGTTCCTTGAGCTTAAGAAATGCTGAGCGAGTTCAGCCCTTTTGATTGCATTGGAAAAATTTGGTGCCACGGACTTCTCTAAACTACTGAAGAGCAAGGATGTCAGTTGAAACACTAAGGTGCATCTGATCCAAGCCATGGGTGGTGTTTTGTTTTTTTCCTGAAAATTAGACAGTGAGTAAGAATGACAGAAGAAGACTATATGCCTTCGAGGTTTGAGTACTGAATATCCCATGAACTGCTAAGAGAACAAACAAGTCTGTTTTGAATTGCAACCAGCGTACTTTTTAGAGGTCAAGATGATGAAACTTTGTCTCACATACTTTGAACATGTTGTCAGGAAGGGCCCAGTCCTTGGGAAAAGATATATACTTTGCAAAATGGAAGGTCCAAGAGGGAAAAGAAGTCCCCCTCACAAGATGAATTGACATAGTAACCTTAACAGTGGGCCGGAGCATGTTGGAGATGGTAAAGGTAGTTCAGGATAAGGCATAGTTTAGATCTGTTGTTCATGGGTTGATTTTAGTTGCCGTTTACTTGATAGTACCTAACAATAACAATCATCCATGGCTTGTTGTTTTTATTGATTGTCTTCTAGTCCAGCACGACTCATAGTGACCCTATAAAAAAAAGGCCTGAGGCCTTTCTTTAACTATAGACATTTATCAAAGTTCATAGAGTTTCCGGAGGCATGTTGTTTGGGAGGTGCTGTTACTCCTGCTTCCAACATTCATGGGTAGAGATAATAATACTTCTGTTCTGAACGGGGAGTCTTATTTTTTTCCTTCCTTATTGTTCTTAAGACTTCTGATACAAGATTGAATAGGAGTGGTGAGTAAGGTCACCCCTGGCTTGTACCAAAGTTCTCAGTCTTTCTCCATTACATAGCATGTTGGTTATTGGTTTCTCTTGTATGCCTGGAATCATATTGGGCATTTCCCTTCCATTCCAAGTTTCTTGGATACTTTTTGTCAAGAAAAGGTGCTATATTTGTGTGTGTATGATTTTTTAAAAAATGTAAGTGAAGACTTATAAGTCATACTGCTTTTTCATATAATCATTCATGAATATTTTACTTTGTAATTTTACTTGCCATTGATTAATGTAATTAATTAATTACATTCTTTAATCAAACCATGCTAATGGCTTGTCTAATATCTACATGTGTAATCAACCTGGGTTTAGAAGAGGCCATGCCACTAGAGACATTATCACTACTGTCAGATAGATCTTGGCAAAGAAAGGAAAGAATACCAGAGAGATATCTATCTGTGTTTCATTGACTATGCAAAGGCATTTTACTATGTGGATTACACCAAATTGTGATTAACCTTGCGGTGAATAGGAGTCTCAGAACACTTGATAGTGCTTATGCGAAACCTATACTTGGACCAAGAAGCAATCCTCATAACAGAGCTAGGAAACACTGCATGGTTCAAAATCAGGAAGGGAGTGCGTCAGGGATGCATTCTGTCTCCATACCTTTTCAGTTTATATGCAGAACAGATCATTCAGGAGGTTGGGCTTTATGAGGAGGAATGTTGCATCAGGATTGGAGGAAGACTCATCAACAATCTACATTATGCAGATGACACAACTTTGTTTGCTGAAACTGTGGAGGACCTGAAGCACATGCTGCAGAAAGTCAGGACTGGAGTCTTCAATATGGATTGAAGCACAATGTCAAGAAGACAAAGATTCTCACCACTGGGCCAATTGGTAGCACCATGATTGATGAGAAGAGATTGAAATTCTTGGTACCCACAGCCAGGAAATCAAAAGATGAATTGCATTATGTAAACCTGCTGTCAGGGACCTTTCCAAAGTCCTGAGAAGCAACAGTGTCAGTCTAGAGACTAAGGTATACCTGATCCAGGACATGGTCTTTTCAATTACTTGCTATGCATCGGAGAGCTGGACAATGACTAAAGATGACAGAAGAAGAATTGATGCCTTTGAGTTTAGAGTGCTTGAGAAAAGTCTTGAATATACCAAGAAAACAAATATATCTGTCTTGGAGAGGGTGAAACCAAGTTTCTCCTCCTTGGAGGCTAGGATTTTGAAGGTTCGTCTCACATACTTTGGGCATGTGGTCAGGAGGGACCGATCCTTAGAGAAGGACATTGTGCTCTGAAGGGTGCCGGGACATCACAAGAGAGGAAGACCCCAGACTCAGATGAGATGGATTGATACAGTAACTGGGGCAGTGGGGGTTTGTCTGTTGGAGTCAGTGAGACTTGCTCAGGACAGGGCAAGGTTCAGAGCTGTTATATATAGAGTTGCTATGAGTCGCAGGCAACTCAATGGCACCGAACACCAACAACAATCTAGCCATTATTGTCTTTCTATTCCCTAACTTATCTGTTTTTAAAGTTTTACTCCCTTCTCTTCCTTCCCATTTGTGTTATCTCTCCAAAATTGATTCTATCTTTGTGTAAAGCTTTCTTTTAGCATTTTATCATAGTTGTCTTACACTATAATTTTCTTTTTATCACTGAGTCTTATCACAGTATAATTTGTTCTAGTACGTTTTACTATATTTCACGGGAGTTTTTAATGGTGCCTAATAATCCATTTTGTGAATATACCATAGTTTCTTTAGCCATTTGTCTGTTGATGAACACCTGGATTGTTTCCAATTCTTTGCTATTATAAATATGATGCAGTAAACCCAAGTGTAGCTAAATCATTTTGTGTCACAGCTCTTATTTCTTTGGGATACATACCTAGTAGTGATATTGCGGAGTCAAATGGTATTTCTATTCCCAGCTTTCTGAGAAAGTGCCATACTTTTACTCATAGTGGTTATATGATTTTACATGCCCACCGACAGTATAAGATAATTTCAATCTCTCCACACCCTTGCCAGGATTTGTTTTCTGTCTTGTAGATCATTGCTATGTAGTGAAATAATGCCTCAATGTTTTTATTTCCATCTTTGTAATGTCATGGTCTTGAGCATTTTTTTTCATGTGTATGTTGGCCATCTCGTTGTCTTTTTTGGCGAAGTCTCTCTTCATGCTGTCTGCTCATTTTGTGATTGTTTTTTTCTTGCTGATGTGTTTGAGTTTCTATAAATTTTAAAGATAAGAGTCTTGTTAGATATGTTATTATCAGTTTTTTCCTCTGTCTATAGTTTCTCTTTTTTACTCTTCTTGATGTACATAAGGATTTAATTTTGGGGAAGTCTCGGTCGCTGTGTTTATCCTTTGTGGATTCTGCATTTTCAGTTATTTATATCATTGATTAGGGCTTCAAATTAGCCTCAATATTTAAAAAAAAATAATCTTTATAATTAAAGATTTTACACAGAGGTTCTTTATCCATTTTGTGTTTCTTTATATACATATGGAATGAAGTATGCATTCTATTTCCATTTTTTTGCATATCCAGTTTTTCTAGCACCAGGTGTTCAAGAGGCTGTCTTTTCCACTCTAACTGATTTTTGTCTCCATGTCAAAGATCAGTTGTTCATAGATGGATGTGTTTATTACCGAGTTCTGTGTTCTGTACCTGTTGCTGCAACAGTACCAAGCTACATTGATAGGCTGTGTAGTAAGTTTTGAGATCAGGACGTTTGTCTTCTTGTTTTGTTTTTCTTCATCAGTATTACTTTGCTGGTATAATATCTCTGCCCTTTCTATATGCAATGATTCTCTTTCCAACGCTGAAAAGTGATGAAGGTACCTGGATCAGAACTGCATTGTAAATGTGTGGTAGTATTGACATTTGTTGTTCTTATGTGCCGTCACGTCGTTTGCGACTCATAGCGACCCTATGTACAACAGCCCTAAACCCTGCTCTATCCTGTGCCAATCGCATTGCCTCTGATACACCCATCCCAATTACCCCAGTCACCGAATCAATCCACCTCATAGAGGGTCTTCCCCTCCTGCGCTGTCCCTCCACCCTACCAAGCATGATGTCCCTCTCCAAGGACCTGTCCCTCCTTGCAACATGTCCAAAGTATGTCAGATGAAGCCCCAGAATCCTTGTTTCCAAGGAGTAGCCTGGTTTAACCCTCTCCAGGATGAATCTGTTTGTTTTCTTGGCAGTCCATGGTGCATTCAATTCTCTTCTCCAGCACCACAGCTCAAAGGCATCATTTCTCCTTCTATCCTCCTTGGTCATTGTCCAACTCTCTGATGCATAACAAGTGATTGCAAAGACCATGGTCTGTATCAGGTGCACCTTAGTCTCCAGAGAGACACCGTTGCTCTTGAGTACTTTGCAGAAGTCCCTAACAGCAGACTTTCTCATCGTAATATGTTTTTTTGATTTCCTGGCTGACGGTGCCAAGAATGTTGATCGTGGAGCTGAGCAAACTGAAGCTGTGAACAAACTCAATCTCTTCTCCATCCATCCTGATGCTACCAGTTGGTCCAGTGTTGAGAATCTTTGTCTTCTTGACATTGAGCCTCAATCCATACTGAAGGCTTCAATCCTTGACCCTCTGCAGCAAGTACATGAGATCCTCCTCAGTTTCAGCGAGCAGGGTTGTGTCATCTGCATAACGCAGATTGTTGATAGATCGTCCACCAATCCTGACACCACACTTCTCCTCATAGAGCCCAGCCTCTCGTATAATCTGCTCCGCATACAGGTTAAAAGGTATGGAGATAGAACACATCCCTGGCATACACCCTTCCCAATTTTGAACCATGCAGTGTTACCCTGCTCTGTTCTGACGACTGCCTCTTGGTCCAAGTATAGGTTTCGCATTAGCACGATTAAATGTTCTGGGATTCCCATTCTTCTCAGGGTCAGCCACAGTTTGTTATGATCCACACAGTCAAACGCCTTTGCATAATCAATGAAACACAGATAGATATTCTTCTGGTATTCCCTGCTTTCAGCTAACATCCATCTAACATCAGCTACAATATCCCTAGTACCACAAACCCTTCTAAACCCAGCCTGGACTTCTGGCAATTCTCTGCTGATGTGCTGTTAAGTCTGATACATGTGCATAGTATATTCTTCCGTTCATTCAGGTCTCTTTGAGTTTCTTGTGGTGATATTTTGTATTTATCTTTGGATGGAATGACGTTTTGCTTTCTTCATGAATGATGTTCTTTATACTATCAATTCTTTTCTCCACACTTATTTAATCTGTATGCTGAGCAAATCGAATATTCAAGAAGCTGGACTATATGAACAAGACTGTGGGCATCAGACTTGGAGGAAAACTCATCAATGGCTTGCATTATGCAAATGACACAACTTTGCTTGCAGAAAGTGAAAAAGACTTACAGCACTCAGTGCAGAAGACCATGGACTTCAATATGGGTTACATATGAACATCAAGAAAACAAAAGTCTTCACCCTGGGCCGATAGGCGACATAATGATAGATGGAAAAAAGATTGAAACTGTCAATGATTTCATCTTACTTAGAGCCATAATCAACATCCTTGATTCCAGCAGCCAAGAAATCAAAAGATATGTTGCACTGGGAAAAGTTGCCTGTCTAGAACTTCTCCACAGTTCTAAAAACTAAGGATGTCAGTTTAAAGACTTAAGTGTGCTTCATCCAAGCATAGTGTTTTCAGCTGCTTCATATGCATCTGAAAGCTGTACAGTGAATAAGGATGGCAGAGGAAAAATTGATGCCTTTGAATCGTGGTGTTGGTGAAGAATCTTGAATACACTGTGGACTGCCAAAGAGCAAACAAATCTTTCTTGCAGGAAGTGCAACCAGAGTGCTCCTTAGAGACAAGGATAACTTCATCTCCCTTTGGACATATTTTCAAGATAACTAGTCCTTGGAGAGAGACAGCATGTTAGGAAAAGTAGAGGGTCAGCAAAGGAGAGGAACACCCTCAACGAGATGGATTGATATAGAAACCACCACCAGAGACTTGAGCAAGACAGAGATCGTGAAGATGGCGCAGGACAGGGAAAGGTTCACATGTGTTGTTCTTAGGGTCACTGTAAGTTGTAATTGCCTTGATGGCATCTAACAAAAACAGAAAGCCTTTTGGAGCTGTGGTGGCCTCGTCAGTATGTAGTTGTGCTACTGACCCAAAGGTGGCTTCTCTCTGACTGTTCAAATCCACCCGCCGCTCAGTGGGAGAAAGATGAGAACCTCCCATGTGATTTACAGGCTCCAAAAACCTGCTGGATAGTCAGTCACCTGTGAGTTGATTTTGACTCAGTGGTAGTCAATTGAATTTTAGTTGTTTGCATCTCTGATGAGATTTATTCCTAAATAGCTCATTGTTGGGGGGGGGCTATTATAAAAACCATTGTTTTCCTTTTGTCATAGTTTTCTTTGTTATCTATATATTGCTCATGTACTGTGTCACTTTGCTGAATCATTCAGTTGGGTCCAGTAATTTACTTTCTGAATCTTTGGGGGTTTCCACATGATAGTACATTATCGTCTGTAAATACAGATGGCTTTACTTCCTCTTTGCTCGGGTGGCCTAGTCCAGAGGAAGTTGCCCTGGTAACCCCAAGGCCTTGCCTCCTTGGTGGTTTGAATGCTCAGTGGATCTACTGGAAAACGATGGGCAATATCCTCCTGTGCAAGTTTTACCAGCAGAAGCCCAAATGAGGGTCCACTGTGAGCCAGGTCTGACATAATGACAATGAATAACGAATTACCAATTAGGCTACCTTTGGTTTCCTTTTCTTCCCTTATAGCTTTGGATAGGAATCTGAATACAGGTCATGGTGCGGGGGGTGTGTGTGTGTGTGTGTGTGTGTGTGTGTGTGTGTGTGTCCTTTGTCTGGTCATGGTGCGGGGGGTGTGTGTGTGTGTGTGTGTGTGTGTGTGTGTGTCCTTTGTCTGGTTCTCATTTCCAAGGGGATGCCTTCAGTCCTCCCTTCTGAATGATGTTGTCTGCTGGTTTTGTAGACATATTTTTGATTGAGAGCTCTAGTGGTGTAGTGCATAGGGAATTGTACTGTTAACCCAAAGTTGGTATTTATTTTGTTGAGGAATTTCCTCCCTCCACACTCCCCCCCACCCCCTGTTCTGCTGAGTGTTTTATCAGGAAAGGGTGTTGAATTTTGTCAAATTCCTTTTGTATCAATTGAGATCATCATATGGTTCTTTTCCTTTGTTTATTGATGTGGTGAATCACACAGATTGCTTTTCTAGTGTTGACTATTTTTTATCTTCCTGATGTGACTCACACTTGAGTATGATGAATGATTTTTCTATATGATTTAAATTCTATTGGCTAGGATATTGTTGTGAATTTTTTATATCTATGTTAGGGAATACCACAGGAATGTCTATCTGTGTTTCATTGATTACGCAAAGGCGTTTGACTATGTGGATCATAGCAAACTGTGGCTGAATGAAGAATGGGAATCCAGGAACACTTGATCATGCTAATGCGAAACCTATGCTTGGACCAAGAGGCAGTAGTCAGAACAGAGCGAGGAAACATTGCATGGTTCAAAATTGGGAAGGGTGTACGCCAGGGATGCGTCCTGTCTCCATGCCTTTTCAACCTGTTTGCAGAAGCAGATCATTCCGAGAGGCTGGGCTCTATGAGGAGAATTGTGGCATCAGGATTGGTGGAAGATCTATTAACAATCTGCATTATGCAGATGACACAACCCTGCTTGCTGAAACTGAGGAGGACCTCATGCACTTGCTGTGGAGGGTCAAGGACTGCAGCCTTCAGTATGGACTGAGGCTCAATGTCAAGAAGACAAAGATTCTCACCACTGGACCAATTGGCAGCGTCAGGATGGATGGCGAAGAGATTGAGACTTTCACAGCTTCAGTTTGCTCGGCTCCACAGTCAACACTCTTGGCACCAGCAGTCAGGAAATCAAAAAGCGTATCGTGATGGGGGAAAGTCTGCTATTAGGGACCTCTCTAAAGTACTCAGGAGCAACGGTGTCTCTCTGGAGACTAAGTTGTGCCTGATACAGGCCATGGTCTTTTCGATCGCTTGTTATGCATCAGAGAGTTGGACAATGACTAGGGAGGACAGAAGGAGAGTTGATGCCTTTGAGCTGTGATGCTGGAGAAGAGTACTGAATGTACCATGGACTGCCAGGAAAACAAACAGTTTCATCTTGGAGAGGATTAAACTGAGCTATTCCTTGGAGGCAAGGATTCTGGGGCTTTGTCTGACATACTTTGGACATGTTGCCAGGAGGGACGTGTCCTTGGAGAGGGACATCATGCTTGGGCGCAGGAGGGGAAGACCCTCTAGGAGATGGATTGATTCGGTGGCTGGGGTAATCGGGATGGGTGTGTCGGAGGCAGTGCGGTTGGCGCAGGATAGAGCAGGGTTTAGGGCTGTTGTGCATAGGGTCTCTATGAGTCGCAAACGACTCGACAGCACATAACAACAACAACAAACAGTATATATTCATAGCATATTCAATACTCTTCTCCAGCACCATAGCTCAAAGGCATCAATTCTCCTTCTATCCTCTCTAGTCATTGTACAACTCTCTGATGCATAACAAGTGATCGCAAAGACCATGGCCTGTATCAGACATATCTTAGTCTCCAGAGTGATTCCTTCAAGGAGTAAATTGGTGTTAGGCTCTTCCAGAGCAGCTTTGTCATTACTTCTTCCATTAAAAGGAAGTTCTAGCACAGTGGAGCTCATTGAAGTAAAATTCTTGGGATTGTGGTTTTATTACACAATTAGTGTGAATTTAGACCACCCACTCATAGGGACTGTCGTACTACATTCTTGAGAGCTCCTTTTTTTCTTCTCAGCGCTGAGAAAAGCCGTTCTTGTTGCCCCCCTCTACTGGGGGAGTATATGCACTGAGTGACTAGACGTGGGGATATTGTCTTGGGATTTTCAGCCACCTCCTGTCAGACCCCTTACCTGAGGCAGACTCTGCATTTATCTATAACCCATCATTTCTTTTCTTGTCAGAGTGGATGTCTCTAAGATTGACAACAAACACTATTAAATACAGTAGTGAACTTGGGGCACTCACTTCTAAATTTTTTATTTTGCTTTGTTTGGGGGTTTGATATAAAGTTTGTTGTGTTGTTTTTTTTTGTTTTGTGTGTGTGTGTGTGTGTGTGTGTGTGTGTGTGTGTGTGTACCGTTAAATCAGATCTAACCTGTACAGGAGGAGATTGTCCCTCCTTCTTCAGCAAAGCATCTCCAGCTAAAGTTGTTATGTTAGCTCAGCGACAGATAAATTGTACTAAGCTTTTCAGTTGTCTTTGTCAGGAGATTACTCAGGGTATATAATCTATATTATTATAAGCCCCATAATTGGCTCCTGCCCCCGTGACAGAACTTTGTATATTTAAAAATCCTTTCACCAAAAAAAAAAAAATCCTTTCACTCTGAATCTTTACATTCTATATATCTTTTGACTTTTTTTTTTTTTTACCATCTTTACCTTTTTTTCCAAGGTCACTCATTTGTTCCTTGCTATATATAAGTTTACGGTTTCTCCCATCTAAGCCATTCTTCTTTGAACGCCTTTGGGTTCTCTGCAGTGGGCCAAGCAGTGTCTATACTGTCTCAACTAAGATCTCAAACATTTAGTTCTTTGTTCTTCAACCTTAAAGTGTCTTTTCTTTCATTACTTTCAGATGCCGCAGTGACAGTGGGTGCGAGATGATGGATGTATGAGTATATTAAAAATTAATAGTTTGCCATATAAAACCTGATTATTGTTCCAAGTCAGCTGCGTTCTCTCCTTTGTTTTCTGAAACACTTGTCATATTCATGTAATGTATCTATCTTGTTAATAAATATGAAAAAATACCTATCATTTAGAGTTATAGTCGACTCATCAGCACCTAACAACAAGAAGAACCCTTCACATTAGTATTAGAAAGAGAACTTATGTAAATATTAAAAGAAATTTAATAACATAAAGAGTAATTATTGATATTTCTGTTTTACTTTGTTTACAGGGTGGAGGTAAGTGAGAGAATAGTAGCTTATTTAAACATAGAATCTGCAAAAACCTGAAGTAAAAATTACTTAGGTGTTCCATCTTTACAGTCAAACACTTGCTGGTATTTGCCCACAAATAATTACTTAGATTTGATTAGTTATTAGATCGAAAATAGGGCCTGGGGAGTAGGTGACTTATAGAGATGAGAACTCCTTTTGCTCAAGTCAGTGCCTAAGCACTGGCCTCGTGGACCTTTCTGGCTCTTCCCCAGCTTTCTTCAGAGCCGCCTGGGCTCCTCATGTGATCTTCTGAGGCTAGTTGTTGGACCACAGCACATGCTGCTGCTCTGCAGAGCTGACCTCAGCTGGAAGTAAGCACTTGATCTCTCACAGCTTCGAATGCACAGCCCACAAAGCGAGTGCCCCATTCCCAGCCAGATGCATCTTTGTGGGTAATGGTCACATGCTTCATGAGTCAAAAAATTACTCACTTCTTTCCGCTAAGCTTCTGCATAACTCCTGACTCTTGGGATGCTGAAGGCTCCCCCTAGCTCCGGCCTCAGGTGGCATCTCCTCTTTATTATAGATAACCTCCGGTGGGACCGAAAGCATATTGATGGCCTGCAAAGCTTATCGGGACCTGGCATTAGAGAAGGGGATCAGAACTCCCGAAATGTACGTATGTTCCCTGCCCCCCTGCACTGTAGATTTGTCTGTTTAAGAGTACTGCTGTATGAAACTGAGCCTGGCAGTCTCTTCTTCTGCTTATTCTCTCCTTGAAGCATTCACACCTCTTTCCCCCTTAATCCTTATCCCATCACTCCCTCAGTCGAATTGGTTCTGGCTCATTGCAGTCCTCCCATCGTGTTTCCAAGGCTGTAAATCTTAAGGGAGGAGATTTCCTATCTTTCTTTGGAGGAACAGCTGGTAGCTTTCGGATTGTGCCATCAGAGCATTGAGCAACATTTTAAATGGATCAGCCAGCTAATTTGAAAAGTCATTCCCAGCCCAAGTTTATAAATGACAAGTGCTTCGAGCAGTAGTGAGATCTTTTATCCACAGGGGGACACAGCATTGAAGAATTATATTCCTAAACCCTGTGTTATAAATTATCCAACGTCTGAGAAGAGCTCTCCATCCATCAGTGAAAATTGTTTCAGTGGGCTGCCCTAGGGTACACTGTAGGAAAATTCCTGCCAGGGGACTGAGTTTTGAGGGGAAATGAATAAACCCCTTTCTAAGATCAATTCCTGTGGCCAGCCCATGTGCCTCATTCGGGCATTTGCTGTGCTTGTTCTCTAGACCGTCTTCCTGCACAGTGTTTTGGGCTGATATTTTCCTCATAAATGTCTTTGACTAGGAATTTTTTTCCACATCTTCTCATATTTGATGTAAAAGAATAAAATTAGCTCCCGGCTTTTTTCATCCCTATCTTTGGTGCCTGAGTCCTTACTCAGTAACAGAGGTCTTCCTCTTTTAAAGGGAACAGGTTAACAGTAAAAGTAAAGTAAAAATAATAAATTTTTAAAAACAACCAACCATAAGAGTAGAGTAGTTGCAGAAAGTCTGAAGGCAAACAGTTAACTGAGTTTGTCTGTCAGTACTGTTTGAAGTGTACTTCTACCTGAGTAGGAACACTGGAGTTTTTAGATTCTCAGAGGGTCGTGGTGCCTCGGAGTTGGGCATGACATAGGACCTGACACTGCCCGCTGCTCTGGTCTACCTGTGACAGGTCTTATCCCTTTTCCTTGAACACATGTCATGCCAGGCAACTGTCTTTGATTTGCCAAGCATGCAGAGTTGTCCCTTAGATGAATCTGATCCCAGTTCTCTGTACTTTACCTTTCACCTCTGAGCCCCAGAATCCTGTGAGATGGTTTCAGAGTCCTTTTTCCTGTTGCCAAAAGGATTTCCCAAATAGTTGGCAGAAGGTTCCTACGGAAAAACTCAGTTGCCCACGTTTTGTTTCTGTTTAAAAAGAAAAGTCAAAACCACATAAATGATTTAAATACATTTTTGGGGAGGGGAACCTCAGACATTTCCACATGGTGATTTCCCGTCAGCGACTGGGCTCCCCCTTAAGTTCTGTTTTGTCTGAGTTTCTTTGTCTTCTTCCCTGTCATCTAGTGTGGCCCCCATGAGTGCCCACGCTGCGTTTGACAAAGCTGCCAATTATTTTGGGATGAAGCTTATCCGAGTTCCCCTGAACAAAATGATGGAGGTGGACCTGCGGGTAAGTTGCCCTCAAGAGTCCAGCGTCTCTGGGGCGGTGTGAAGCAGGAGTTCCATCAGACTGACCAGTTTTCCCAGAACCACGTGTAGTAGGCTCTACATGCTTTGGGCTGTGACACTACCAGTAGGGAGTGAGTATAGCTTCAATCTCATCATAAGTCCACAAATCCTAATAGGGAGATGATCTGTTCTCTCCCCTGGGTCTTTAAAGACCTGAGTTTTACTTTGCAGGCCATTATTACTTTCCTGTCTTTTCTCTGTCAAGAACATGAACATGGACTGACTTGCCCAAGTCTCACTGTGGTTTCAATCGGCCTCAATTGAGCCTTTTTTGTTGGCATAGGGATTGTTTTTATGCCTTGCCTTCTGTAGAACTGTCCAGCTTTCAGAGTGCTATCACGCTGCCCTTTGAACCATAAAACAGTCCAGAAAGGTCGCTGAAGCTCTTGGTGTTACTCAAGTTCATGGTGAGCAAACTGATTGGGTGACTGAGTGAAGTTAAATAACTTCTTCACCGTTTCTCTGCTGGCAGGTTACGGGCTGACGCTTCTCTTTGGCTGTTTTGCCTCCCAGCCCAGTGCTTTTTCACCCCCACGGTGATTTGCTTTCATCTTTGTGTTCCTTTACCCCAAATGGACCCATCGTGCATTTTGCCACAGGGTCAGTTTTCTCCTGGATTGGAAGGTGAAGAAAGTGGAACCAGGCTTGTAGTCCAGGTGGCTCTGGCAGCAGAAGAGAATCACTGTGCTGATGGGGATTTTCATTTTCCTTCTTTTCGAATCCTTAGGCCATGAAAAGAGCCATTACCCGGAACACGGCCATGCTCGTCTGCTCTGCTCCGCAATTCCCTCATGGCGTGATAGATCCTGTCCCTGAAGTGGCCAAGGTACATAAGAAAAAAGGGCTACTCAGTCAGCCAGATTTAGATTTTAAAATAGAATCAAGTGGTCTGTGTTTGGCAAGTAGGAGCGTTTGATTTTAGGTTGATGGCTGTTGTGGTGAATAGCTTGCATTAGCCCTGTGTGAAGCCCTGAAGCTGTGCTTGGAGCTCCTGAAAGTCTCCAGCTTCTGATCTCAGGGAGGAATAATACAAGGAAGAGGCCTTTCTCTAAGCTGGTTGTTCTGAAATGTTACCATATACTTTCAAATCAGAACCTATTCATAGCTGACCCTCTTGCAAATTTTCAGAGACAATAAATCACACGGGAGGAGACTGCCTCCCTTTCTCCCATGGAGCAGCTAGTGAATTTGAACTGTGTACCTTTGGGTTGGCAGTGCAACTCCTTACCCCTAAGCTACCCTAGCTCCCTTATTCTGAAGTAATATTGGCATTTAGCTTCTGATCAGAAAATGTCTGCCCTTGGAAATCTGCCCATCAGAGGGTAGAAGCAGACTGGGCCCCTGGACCTCCTGCCACTGAGGTTAGGAAAGCAGGACTTGGTTTTCCCCTCCAGGCATGGCCTCCAGCATAGCTCCACCCTCAGTTAAATATGCATGGCCTCCTTCCAGTGAGTTCCAGGTGATGCATATTTAAATGTAAAATAGATACTATACATTGCAGATGAATTATTGACACTGTGCCTGCAGCAGTGGGCTTGAGTATGGCAGATCTCAGGATGATAGGGCCAAGATCCTGCCTGTTTATGAGTTGCTGTGAATCCTGGTTAGCTAGACTCCACTGAATACCACCACCACCACCACATGCACTAGATAGATGAGCTCTATTAGGAATGTAAAAAGTTTTTGAAAAAAACACAACCACCATCCATGGGAGGCATAACCCAGCTTTGTATTGTTAGCCTGCCTTGCCACCTGTGTCTGGTAAAGCTTTTGGTACAGTGCTGCTACCAATGAAGTCATCGTATGGTCTTGTTTTTTTGGAACTAGCTGGCTGTCAAATACAAAATACCTCTACACGTAGATGCTTGTCTGGGAGGCTTCCTCATTGTCTTCATGGAGAAAGCGGGGTACCCCCTGGAGAAGCCGTTCGATTTCCAGGTGAAAGGCGTGACCAGCATTTCAGCTGACACTCACAAGGTGAGCAAAGCAGCAGTCCGCATGTTAGCCGCAGATTGATTATGCTGACTTGGCATAAAGTCAGCTAAAGCCTTAGCTTGCCCCCCCACCCCCCAAAAAAATGGACAGTGAAGTCTTCTGGCCCTTTGCTCTCCCAGAGGCAGCTGGTACAGGGAATAAGCAGCTGAGGTGACAGGCTACAGGGAAATGTAATCTGTTACCTTTATCCTGCCATTAGCTAAGAGAGTGATTGGGGTTCACTGACTATGAGACTTATGTAGTTACCCTTGTAAAAAAATATCCCCTGAAGTCTTGATTATTTGAGGTAGCAGGGAGAAGAGGGCTAAGGGTTAGTGATGGAGTTCCTAAGAGAGTGTATTTTAATTCTGGGGCTCCCATGCCATCGGGCTTCTGAACGTAGGTGATGGGAGGGTGCTTTTGAGAACAGGGAAGGACCTGTGTGCTCAGGAAATACGGGCCTGTGATATTTGAGTGGTCTGTACCTGTCACTCCTGATGGACTGACACAAAGTTCAGGTTCATTGAGAACACTTTTGAGATGCTGTAAAGGAAATAAAACAGCGCCTGAACACATGCCTTGTTTGGCTGCACATTGCAAGCTTGTTTTAAATGAAGAGTGTTGTTAAGACTTGTTCTTCAAGGTGCCAAGTGATCAACAACAATCATCGAGTCACGATCTTATCTTTGCCTTGTGGCTCTTGTCCCTTTCTCCTGCTGTCTGTCTCTGTGAGACAAGGAAGGAAATCGGTTCCAGGTTTAGCAGCAGTGAGCGTTAATTAGGAGGGCACGTTAAAAAACCAAAAAGTCAGGAAAGGAATCTCATCATTTATTTATGGCTGGAACAAGTCGCTTTTGAGTCCTGAGCACCATAATGCCCATTAGACGGGGATGTGATACCAGCCGGAAGGATGGGCTTCGGCAGAGTCTGCGGAGTCTGGCAGGCATTGATTAAGCTCCACTGTTAAAACCAGCTTCTCTGAAGGAGAACGGAGTAGCTCTGCTTCGATAAAGACCGGGGCTTTGGCAGCCCTGCAGGGTTGCTTTGTCTTAAGGTCACAGTGTGTTGGAAGTGACCCAATGGCAGTAATTCCAGCCTTTCCTAAATTCCAAGTTTGTTCTTATTTCCATCCTGACATGGCATCCTGAGAAATATTTTAAATAAAAAAACACCCCTTGCTGGTTGATAGGAAGGAGACCCACTCAGTGGGCACAGCTCTGCTCTTCTCTAGGCCTCAGATTCCTCACTCCCAGCGCAGGAAAGCCACACCATCCTTTCCATCTTTCCCTATGGACTTTGCATCCTGAGAGTGAGTGGGAAGCAGCCTTCAGAGAAAGCGAGGCGGGAATGGGAGGAGGTGGTGTGTTGAGCATCGAGGTCTGGGGTTTGGAACTGGCTCTTACCCTTCTGCTTCTCCCATCCAGTACGGCTATGCTCCCAAAGGCTCCTCAGTGGTGTTGTACAGCGACAAGAAGTACAGAAACTACCAATTCTTCGTGGCTACAGACTGGCAGGGTGGCATCTACGCGTCCCCCACCATGGCGGGCTCACGGCCTGGGGGCATCAGTGCAGCCTGCTGGGCCACCCTGATGCACTTCGGGGAGAGTGGCTATGTCGAAGCTACCAAACAGATCATCAAAACCACTCGCTTCCTCAAGTCAGAGTATGTGTGCACCATTGGTTCTGCCTTATCTTTTGCCCCACCCCCTTCCTCTTAAAGGTTCAGTTGTGCTTTTTGTAGGGCTCAGGCACTCCTAGGCCTAGCCCAGGTACCATCCCTTGAGACTGGGATATAGGGCACATAGGAGTGTGGACCTGGCCTGGATTGGGCTCCCTGCTTCTGCTGTGACTGCAGAGGATCTTCAGAGCCAGAGGCCACTGAAGTGCAGGCCATATTTGTATACATACCACCTCATTTCTAAAAGGGTCTTACAGACCCGGCACCCTTACCAAGTACCAGTGTGTGCTGTAATTATTAACAGATGTTCTACAACCTGACTGGGCTCCCATTCACCTGGAAGGATATTAAAACTCTCTCTGTGGGAGTTTCTGATTCATTAGATCTCGGGGGAGGGCTGAAGATTTCTAGTGAGTTTCTGGGAGATACTGAGGGTGCTGATCCAAAAATCACACTTGGAGAATGACTGGAATTGAAACAAGAATTGAGGCAAGACAGTAGGAAAAATGGAGGAGAGGAGGGTGACGGGATCTGGAGTCAGGTTCAGGCTGCACACTTCGTCTGAGGTCTCCTTTCTCCTTGTTTACACTGGGATTTTGGAGACACTGTCCATACGTTTTGAGGGTAAAAGTAAGGCCGTAGCCAGGTAGCATTTGAAATAGATCTTCATGTGCCTCTCATTTGCTCGTCTGTTGAGAACCAGTATACCATTTTCACTGTAGAGATCGCATATGTGACTTTTCAAAACTGTAGAGATAGAAGGGTTCTTTTTCTAGATCTTTTTTTAATAACTATATCTTTTTTCTTCCTATTTGCAACATTTTTTAAGCTTTATTTTAATTATATTGGTTTGCATACAGAATTCATATACATTGTGTTTCTCACATTCTTTCATCCACACTGTGTTTCACATGATCACTCCCATATGGTGTGTTCTAGAAAAGTAATCACCATTGACCTCTGCCCACTGTCACCCCATCTTCAGATCCCCACTAGATCTATCCAAATTCCTTCACCCTCTCCCTCCATCCACCAAACTGTGCAACCCTGTGATTTCTGTCCCTCCTCACCCATAGGCCCCTTACAGCCCCTCTTTCCCCTTTGGAGTTTTATTCACATCTTACTAGTTATCCTTCTCTTTTTACAGTAATAGTCTTATGCAGTATTTGTCCATACGATATTGAATGAGTTTACTCAGCATAATGCTGTCTAGCCTCTCCCATGTTATATAGTAACTTATGGAATCATTCCTCCTGAGTGCTGCATAGTATTCCATTGTGTAAATGTACCCAAATTAAACACATCTTTTGGGCCTCAGATACTCCTAGAGTCCTGTTATGGTTTGAGGGTAGAGTAATCAAGTGAGGATATAGTGATTCTGATTCTGATTCAGACCTGAGAGGGGCTTAGTCCTCTAAATATTTTTACTATCCCACAAGTAACCCTGACATAGACCCTCCATAGAAGCCTCTGTTCCAAGATGAGAAAATGAAAAGCCCAAAAGGTCTGGTTTGGTGTTAGAGTGATTTTGGTTGATTAAAGGTATGATGACCAGAGGAAACTGTGTAATGAAATTTCCCTTTCTTCTCCTTCAAGACTGGAAAACATCAAAGGCATCTTTGTTTTCGGGAACCCTCAGTTGTCAGTCATTGCCCTGGGCTCCCATGACTTTGACATCTACCGACTGTTCAACCTGATGACCGCTAAAGGGTGGAACTTGAACCAGTTGCAGTTCCCACCCAGGTGAGCTGGAAGAAGCCTCTTGTCTCCCTTTCGTTTGTGTGTCTTTTAAAGAACCTGGTAGCAAACATGAAGGTAGACTGATTTGTAGTTCCCTGAACTCTGTAGCAACTGCAGGATGTTTAGGATCTTTCTTGCTGCCTGGCATTGTTGGATTTAAAAACGATGGCCTTTATCCCTTCCCAGATAGGCCATCCACACTCTTCGTCCAGGTACACTTTGATGCCGCTTCCTTTGACAGTTGGTCCTCCTCACTCTCTAGACTCGGTCTTCTCCAATCCATCTTCCAGCCATGCGATTGCTCTTAAAAAATGCCTTCTCACTGGAGTGATATTTCATTCAGATCCTCTCCAGTGGATCTCAAAATCTGTTAACTAAAACTAACTCTAAGTCATTGCTGTGGAATCAGGGCCGACTCAGTGAAGACCCTCCAGCAGCTTTTTGGGAGGCTGTGGCTCGCACAGGAGGAGATGGCACTTCTTTCTCACTCATAGCAGCTGGTGGATTTGAACTGCCAGAGAGAGGCCTTTGGGTTAGCAGCACAATTCTCCACTGACTGCACCTTCAGGGGTTTTATAAAGATGCTTTTCTAAACTTTCCAAGACGCCCTGAAACTAAAGAGCTCCGTCCTGCGCCCTCACACCCTCTCCCATCCTGCGTGGGCCTTTCCCACACTTTCTCTGTACTCCTTCCTCGCTCCAGGCTGAGCTAGTTTCCTGTTTGTCTGGAAGTCCTTCAGGAGGCCAGTCCAACCCTGTCCTCAGGACGGCTTAACTATGACCCAGGTGTCTTAACTGGTGGCCACATGATTAAAGGAGGACAGAATGAGCAGTGCTGGTTTCTGATCATGCCCAGAGGCCTGCTGGACCCCAGGTCTGGTTCTCGGGGCTGGAGGAACAGCTTAGCAATTACACTGCTCAGATAAAGACCACACTATGGGAAGAAACAGCCAGTGAGCTCCTCCGTTTCAGCAGTTTTCTCTCTTCCTGAGATTCCACCCCTCTGTGCTTTTTCTTCTCCCGTAGCATTCATTTCTGCATCACACTCCTGCACACTCGCAACCGAGTGGCCATCCAGTTCCTGAAGGACGTCCGGGAATCTGTCACTCAGATCATGAAGAATCCTAAAGCGAAGACTACAGGAATGGTAGGGGCGCAGGGGCTTTTACATCCTGGTGCAGGGGTGTTGGCGGGGGCTGGCTCTCCTCTCCCTCCTCACTTGGAGCCGAAGATCTCCTCTTTACCCAAGAGTCCCAGGTGACATACTCTAAATAAGTCAGCGTATAAACGAGGTAGAAAAATGCTGCACAAAAGCAGGGGCTTGTCCTGTTCATTTGGAAAAAATAAATTTTGGCACCAGAAAATCAATGAACATTTTCTCTGGAATTTTATATCACAAAAGCCGCAGGATAGTTCCTTGGGGCAGGAAGGTGGGCTAGCCAGTACCTGTGGAAAATTGCCTGGGTCTAGGTAGGTGTCTTTCAGCATGAACAGTGCCTAGCGTGGGACCCGGGACTGTATGACTGGACGGTAGGATACAGGAAAGGAGATTGAAACCATAGAACGTTATCGTGTGCCTGTGCCGTCATCACTAATAATGCACCCTGTTTGTGTCTGTAGGGTGCCATCTATGGCATGGCCCAGGCAACAGTTGACAGGAATCTGGTGGCCGAGTTGTCCTCTGTCTTCCTGACCAGCCTGTACAGCACGGACACCGTGACCTCGGGCAGCCAGATGAACGGCTCCCCCAAGCCCCGCTGAACCTGGACACCTTCTTCAGCCGAGGGCCTCCGGCCTTCGCAAGGTTCTCGGGGATTTGGAACAGACCGTGCCCGACTTTGACTGCGGATCTTGCTTCACAGAGCACAATGGGACACATGGCAAGACACGCTGGTCCTCGGGACTGCTGTTCCTACACCTTACCGTCCTTGCGTGGTTTTTTACTTTGAAGACCCCTGAAGGATTTCATCACATAATGATATTTTGCCCTTGTTTTAAGTGCTCCTCTAGGAATTCTTTTAACCATGTCCTTCTCTAATGTCTCTAGCTCTTACTTAATCATTGTGTGCTGGCTTTGACCTGTCCTGGTCTCTTAGGGAAGTGGGAGTATACTTTCTGAGATAGCGAAAGGGTTTCTCTGCTGTCTGAAGCAGACTCATCAAATAGAGAGCCTTTAAGCAACATGTTTCACCTGATGGACTTTGTGTGAAGCACGAGAGGTTTTTCAGCCCCTCATCTTGGGAAGTGGGTTAGCTGTCTCAAGAGTCACAGTTGTCTTTTAGCAGGACACAACTGGCCACACCTTTGTGAAGGGCTCCTTGCATGTCCCCCGGTCTAGCAAAGGGTGGACTACAGGACTGGTCCTTTTCTGCTGCCACTATCTTGGAGATTCTTGTCTGAAATAATGCTTCCATTGTTTTGTTCATACTCCCATGGACCAGGAAGAGAGCATGGTTTCCAGACACTCTAGAACTTCCTGGGCCTGAAGCTGCTCCTTTAATTGGCAGTGGTCAGACCCAATCAGAACCTTTCTCCAGGGGTGGTGATGATGATCAGAAACCACACTCTTTTCTCTACATTTTTGAGTATCAGACTAGGAGAAGCACCAAGTTCCAGCGCATGTCAGTGAAGTTGGTGGTTCCCCCTTCTCATTGCTTTTAGCTACCATATGATGATGATCTTTCCATTCTGTTTGAGGGAACAATTCAGAGCACCTTCACCAGCTGCCTTGACTTACCTAGATGGGCCTGAGGAGGGCTTGAGAGCGCCCTCCGCGCAAGGAACATTTTCTCTCCCCCCTTAATGTTGTTCCTACCTTTTCCCCTTTATTCAGCTTCCAAAGGTACTATGGCAAGTTAGCCTCAGGTACTGGGCATTTCTGAGCCCTGGCTTACAGAGAGCAGCTTAAGGTGAGAGAAACTTGCTGGGCCAGGAGAGCATGATGGCCAGCACCACTTGTGACCTTGGGCCTGAATTCTGTCACAAGACTCATTGCTCAGGGTGGTGCAGGGAGAGGACCAAGCCCTGCACCCACTTCCTGCCCTTTCCACACACTGTGTGGGGGACCCCAGTCTCAGCCGAGCCACTGTCCTTTAGTGATGCCATATAGTGTGCCTTCTCAGCAGTGAGCTCCCCCTGACCCAAGCCCCAGGGGAAATGAGTCAGTTTTTATTTGGGTGGAGTTCTTAGGGCAAGTCAGGACAAATGTTCCTCTGTTCCATTCCCCTTCTCAGGGACTCCTGCATACTCAGCCTCTGCAGAGCGGATCCTCTGTCCTCCCTTGCCGGGCTGCTGGCCGGGAGAGTTGAGCTACCAGCCTCTCTAGCTCCTAGCCCCTTTGTCCAGGGTAATCTTAGCACTGTGCTTTCTCCACGTTAACTGTGACTCCCTGTCTCATTACAGGCCTCTTGTAGTGGTGGTGGAGTGTGTGTCTTGACCTCCTGTTTGCCCTGCAGTATGTTGTGAGTTTTAAGAGTGGTTGGGGGTGGTGGTGGAGTGTGTGTGTGTGTGTCTAGAGGGCGAGGCTGGGATCCTCAGACGTGGCAGTTGCATCTTAACCAGTTGCTGACGTGGTGGGGCCCCTTCTTCTGTGAGTGCGTGGAGTCGGAGCTATGCATGGATTGCCCCTTGAGTGGCCAGTGCTGTGTCCCAGGAGCTCCAGGGACTCAGAATCACCCAGCAGACAGCACTGCCCATTGGCAGCTCCTGTCTGCCTGGGCCTAGACCCTGAGACACCACGTCCTGCGTGCCGCGGTCTGGGGCCTATGGTGGTGGTTTCAAAGGGACCTACTGCAGATGTTTTAATTTATAATCCAGAGCCTCCGTTTGACTTAGCATATTTCTAGGTTTTGCAGTTGTATCTGTGCATGGGTGTGTGTGCACATTATTACCTAGCCTGTGGCCGAGTTGGGGTGGAGTGTCACAATGTTCCTAGCAGATGTCACAACACTGGCCTCTGCACGACTGTACTGTCTAGTTTCTCCATTGTAAGCCTGAGGCTGTACTGCCCTGCTACTCTTTCAACATTACCAGTTTTATACTTGGAAAATGGTACTCGCCTCTTTCAGTTCCTTCTCTCTTATTTCTCACCTCAGTGCTCCCTTCTCAGTTGCAGCAAAGTCTTAAGAAGCTACTGAATAATTAAATGCCCCCAATCTCAATCACTGTGAACAGTTGCAGTCTTTTGTTTCCTTGGTTCCACGCAGGTCACAAGTGGGTCCTTGCCAGCCCTTGGATTGGCTGCTGGTGTGAGGCCGCCCCCTTGTGGTGAGATGGTGTGGCATGATTAGGACCATTAGACACAGCAGCACAGTGTCCCAGCTACAGGCACTTCACCTGATAGTGCTAGTGGCCTACTCGGTTGAAAGTTGTGCTGTGAACCCATAGGCAGTGCCCCTCTTGACTATTACAATCCTCTAGAAGCTCTGGGGGAGAAAGATGGACAGTCTTCTCCCATTTAATTTATAGCCTCAGAAACCCACTGGAGGGTCAGTTAGGAGAATAGGGACCAGTCTAAGTGGATGGCAATGAGAATTAATTAATAGGTCTCAGGAACTAGGACCATGCCTGTTTTATACCCACTTGGAACTTGGGTCTTTAGTTTCTTAGGACGAAACCCCTGCCTTCTATTTTCTGTCACTCTCATCACATGGGCTTGCTCCTTCCCAGTGGGCTCACCCTCTGGGGTGGTCGCCATCCAGTTGGTCAGGGTGGCTCTGTCCACAGAGTAGTAGCGGCTGCATTTGGGTAGGGAGCTGTGAGAACCCACTGGGCTCCCTTGGCGCAAGGAAGCGCTGGGCATCATGGCCATCAGGAGTGCAAAGTGAGAAGTTATTTCAGGAGGTGCTCAGGATGCAGTGCCCACATTCAGTAGCCGGCTCTTCATTCTGCCTTTCTATTCACTGGGACTTTTCCCAGGACCAAGCAGGAATGCTGCCCCTCCCCTAATCTTCTGAGCTTCCCTCGGCATTTGTGGTAAACACTAGAGAAAGTGGGGCCTGGGTGTGCATGGATCCAGAAGCCGCTGGGGTGTGGGATGTGTACGGCTCCGGCAGGTGAGTCCCTCTGCCTTCTCTGGGCTCTTGGGAACTACCCTTAGCTCTTGCCCAGACCCAGCAGTGGCAGTCATGATGGGCTCATTTGACAGCTCCCAGCTTTGGCTTCAGTAGCCAGCAGGGTTTTGACAAGCCTTTTCTTGATTTGAACTCTTAAATGCCTTACTTTTCTCTTCTGTTTTCTTCTGCCCATAATCTTTCTTTTCCCTATAATTTGACTTCTTTGGGCTAATTTTAGAATAAACGGTTATTTCTAAAAAAATGTTGTTTGAGTTTTTGTCCCACAAAAGTAGCACAGACACCAACTCATGTTTCAACCATTGGTTACATACATATTAGTGAGCAGAGGTCAGGTGAGTCTCCGTACACCTCCCTGTCTAGTCCTTGTCCTCTGCCCCCTTATCTTCAGCCATCAGATCAGAGCTCACTCAGGGGGAGGAAAGTGAATATGGAGCAGATATGAGACCACTGTCTGATCCTTGTTGGGCTTGATGTTAAGCTTTGCAGAGAAACCACTATAAACATAAAAATAAAGCCCAGTTGCCATCTTGTCAACCCCGCCTCATGGCACCCCCCCCCCCCCCCGTGTATGCGGCTAATCTTTACTCACAAGCCCGTCAGCTAAACAAGGTCCTGCTAGTCTCTTGATTGTTGACAGCATGTTTCTTTCTCATCCACAAACTTCTGCTTATTCTGGCCCTTGTTGGGGGACCAACCCACAAAGGTGACTGAGTTGTGATATTGTTAGATGCCTGCTTCAAATGAGCCAGGTGCTTTGGACAAGAACCCTGGAGGAAGGCTTTCCAATCTTTTTTGCACCATGAAATAATGTTTCTGTGGTATGGGCCCTGGAGTTCTGATAAGTATTCCCAGCCCAGCCATCCCAAGGGCTGAGGGTTTCACTACCCCAGGCCCCATTATCCCAGCCATGGCTCATCAGTGGGACTGTTCTGTCTTAGACTGTTACCATGGAGCCTCAGTGGTGCAAATGGTTAAGCACCTAGCTACTAACTGAAGGTTGGCAGTTCAAACCCAGCCAGAGGCTCCATGGGAGAAGGTGTGGTCATCTGTTTGCATAAATATTATAATCAAAAATATCCCTTGGCAATTCTCTGTGACATGGAGTCACTGTAAGCCAACATCAACTCCATGGCACCTAAGAAAAGACTGTTAGTGGTTGGGAAACGGATCTGTACACCAACGCCATGCTCTGAAGGCAAATCTCCTGTCGGCACCCAAGCAGAACCTGTGCCTTCAAGACAGAAAAGCATCCAAGCTTCACACCCTTTTCTTCATGGAAACCACAGAAGCCATCGGGAGCAGGTATCTCCGCAGCTGATGAGAGGAGGAAGCCTGCCTTCAAGGTGTATGACTCACTGTGTGCACTGTACTCCTGCCTTTATCCAGTTCATGATGCGCCCCAGTCATATGTCTCTTCAGAATTCTATTCACGCCTCCGTGGCATCGCACAAATCAAAGTCTCCCTTGTCGACATTAATTACTGCCTTGTATTCCCTCAGCTCATTTCTTATCCTGACATCTAGCATTAACTTCATTCAAACTGCGTAGACGAGTTCACCATTTTCTGACTTTATTCCTCCTGATGATAATGAACTCATTGAAAGACAGGTGGTCTAGCAGACCCTGTTCCCCCCACCCCCAGAACTCTGAACAGCATCTCGCACAGAGCAAGCGCTTTCAATGTCTCTTTCATTGGCTCATTGGATTAACCTGAGACAAGAAGGTTCTAGAGCCTGAGACCCAGTGAGCAACATAATAGCTTTATTTGAGGCGTAAAGCATGTCCTGGTATTGACTTTTAGGGTCTTGTTTAGCGCCCCCCTCTATCACAGTGTCCTGGAGAATGAATCAGAATGGGTGCATCTTGGAAAAAAAATGATGGCTTACTGGGAAGTTGAAATGAAAGAGAAGGGCTTACTCAAATTATTATACTGGCAACTCGAGGCATGGAGGGGCTCACCCTAAAACAGGCTGGAGGGCGGATCTGGCAGTGGTGACACAGCAGGGCCTTGGGATCAAGGGCTCTTCCAGAACCTTCCTCCCAGGATTCCCAATTCAGCCACCCTACTCCCGTGAGGAATTTGAAGAAAGACCAGGCCTATGTCATGGACACAGCTACTTGTTCGATGAAACTGGCCAGGTTTATGTCCCGCTCGGAAAGTCCTGCACACTCATGGGTGCTCAGGGTGATATGGACCTGAAAATGAAATGAAACATGAAGGGAACTCCCGAGCAAGGCACGTGAGCAGCTGTCAGTGACTTTCACGAGACTAGCTGGTCCCTGCTCTCCCGTGGACCATATACACCTCCTTAGTACCTCTGCATGGCTTTGAAATGCCAGCTTTTAGTTAGTAGGCAGGTGCTTACAGCCATATCTGAGTCATTCTACCAAGACTTCAGGGGGAGAGAAAAAGTTATTGAGCAGGTGACAAGTCTTTAACAACAGTACAAAACTGTCTTCTACACCATTTCCCTGGATATGGTCACGAGCAATGTAAAAGCTAAAATAAGACCAAAAGCTAGCACTATCAGTTTGCATACAGTCCCTTCCAAGCCTAAATGTTTGTATCAACAGTCAGCACATAGGCACCAGATGGTTTCTGTAAGTGAACAATCCAATTTGTCCACTGTGTGGGCATTCTTAAGTGAATTACTATTCCTTTTTCCATAACCCAGAAAGACTGATGCTAGGTAGGAGAACTAGCAATTAATAAGGGTGTCTGTTTTGTTCCTTGGGTTTTACCTTCTTAATGTCTATTTCTTGGACTGCCAAACAGGTCTTGGACAACAAATAGGTCTGTCTTGGAGAGAGTGACACCAAGTCTCTCTTTGGAGGCTAGGATTTTGAAGCTCCGTCTCACACGCTTTGGGCAGGTGGCCAGGAGAGGTCAGTCCTTAAAGAAGGACATTATGCTCAGAAGGGTGAAAGGACAGCGCAGGAGAGGGAGACCCTGGATAAGATGGATTGATGGAGTGACTGGGGCAGTGGGGGTTGGTGTGTCAGAATTAGTGAGACTTGCTCAGAACAGGGAAGCGTTCAGAGCTGCTGTACATAGGATCACTATACATTGCAGGCGACTCAACCAATAACGTTCTGTGACAGGTTTGGAAGCAGGAATGCCATCTACATAGTAAACAACTTGCCTCCAGAAACTATGAACTTTGATAAATGTTGATAGTTGTAGAAGGGCTTCAGACCTCTTGTTCATAAGGTCGCTATGAATCGTGCTCAACTCGAATGCAGTCAACAACAATGACGTCTATTTTTGCCACAGGTCCCTAATAAGTGTTTCAAGTGCATTTCCTTTAATTACAGTGAGACCTTATATGTTTAAGGAGGGGCAAAGAGGAGGGTCTTTGTTGCAGTCTGGAGAGCAGGAGGAGACGGATTGGGCAGGGTACACGGATAGTCACCCTGAGATTGAGGTGCTCGAGGTTCCTAAGCGTGGCTGTCACTCACCTTGTTGTACACGTTAAACCATTCGGGATGGTGGTCCAGTTTCTCAGCCTGCAGGGCCACCCTTGTCATGAACCCAAAGGCCTATTGAGTGAAGCATGAAGAGACCTGGGTTAGTGTCCTGAGGACAGGAGCAGGCTAAAGCCTTGGGTTAGTAGCCCAACCTACTGTAGGGAGGCCCCTCAAGCTGTCAGCACTTCCCCTCTGACTTCCTATCACAGTTCTGATCATTCAAGGTGGTCTTTCTGCAGTAGGAAGGAAGTCTTGTTACTAGGACCACTAGCAAGCTTGGAGACACCAGAAAAGGCTGCCTCTTGGTGACTCTGTCCATGTACTAAGGTGTCCTAATATCCTGCCCCTGGGCAGATCCCTACAATCTATCCAGCTCCTTCCTCTGAGCTCCACCACAGGGAAAGCCCAAGGCCCATCTCCTCACATCCCAAGGATGAACCTTTCTAAATAAGTTAGGGAGGTTTCTTTCCTCACTGGCACTGTGCCCAAATAAGCTGGTTTTGAACTGTCTCTGAGTCATGCTACTAAGACTTTAAGGGGAGAAAGTTATTGAGTGCAACCCCCATCAATCACAAAACTCCAGTCCCCAAACTCTGTTACACCCTGGTGCCATACCCTATTGAAGTCTTTGAAATGAAACTGCTTAAAGATAGCATCACGGCCTTCCACCTCACCCCAACCCACAGCTCTCAAGTTCGGCAGCAGCTGGTCTCTCTCTTCAGCACTTAGCCTGTGCGCTTTGCCAGCCTGGGAAAGGGAAGAAAGAGAGGCTCACAGCTGTTTCTTTTTACAGGACAAACAAAAAGGCTCAGGTCTTCAGGGGAATGTGGCCTCCACTGGCATGGTCAAAGGGCAGCAAATGCGCATGCAATCGAGTTGGGAGTTCCAGCTGGGAGTCCTGCCCAGGAGGTGGGGCCCTGGCTCATTCACGGATAGGTTCTTGAGTTTTGGGTTTTATAGTCCACTCAGGAAGAAGATTCAAGAGTGCATACAAATCAACAGAAGGTCATTGGCTGAGAAATACTTCTCTCAGCCTCCCAAAAAGTGTTACAGAGGGCTCCCTTCCCCTTCTAACCTACACTTCTTGTTGTCGTTGTTGTTGATTGCCATCGAGTTGAGCATGACTCATAGTGACTCTATGAACAAAAGACCTAATTAATGCCTTTCCATAACTATCTTCATTTCTCCAAGTTCATAGAGTTTCCAGAGATGTGGTTTAGGAAGTGGATGCCACTCCTGCTTCCAAAATTGTTTTACAACTGGGAGCTCCACCAACTGTCCACACTGGGAAACCATTATGGTATTTGATACCCTGTAGTACAAGGTTCAGCATCACAGCAACCCAGATTTCTTCATAAAGCACATTGACAAAGAGTGATGCGCAAAGTGGAAGAGTGTTCCTCCAGATATAACAGCACTAGTTTCATTTAGCAGTGGTTAAATGTTATCAAGTTGAATACGACTAAGAGTAAGCTTTGCACAAAACACCTGAACTCTGTTCTGTATCATTTCTGTACAGAACTCTGCTCTAAAACTAATGTAACTTCTGTATGTTTATAGAGTTTAGAGAGTTTGTAGAGTTTAGAGAGTTTAACCTAAACTTAGGTTACATTAGTAAGAAAGTCAGGGACCTGTCTGGAGTACTGAAAAGCAACAATGTCAGTCTGGAGACTAAGGTGTCATGGTCTTTGCAATGAGTAAGAGAGTTGGACAATAACTAGGGAGGATAGAAGGAGAATTGAAGCCTTTGAGCTGTGGTGCTGGAGAAGAGTATTGAATATACCATGGACTGCTAGGAGAACAAACAGGTTTGTCCTAGAGAGAGTGAGATGAGGCTGCTCCCTGGAAGCAAAGATTCTGGCGCTTCGTCTGACACTCTGGGCATGTTGCATCCCAAAAAGTTTCCCAGGTGATCCTGAGCCCACTGCAGCTGACAACCACTGACACTAAGGTCACTCTCATCATGCCGTTCATGGTCCCAACCTGCTGTGCCTTTCTCAGATATTTCAAACCCCAGCCCCCCTTTCCGTTTCTATTCTGGCAGCCCCTGAAGCCCAGGCAATTGAGCTCAGAGTCAGAACTGGAAGTAACTTGACCAATGCAGTCAACACAGCCTGTGCCCCATCTACATGGGGGTGAGGGAAGAAATGGCCTCAGGAGGCTCAATCTGGCACTTTCAGTACAAGAGTGGACCCCTCAGAGAACACTGGAAGCAGAGGTCAGTTGTCTAAAAAGATCTGGGTCTCGAAGCGTAAGGGATCTCAGAATTCAAAATCCAGAGATGAACATCCTACAGACAGAAATGAATGAGGTACTAACCTGAAGGTGAATTCACTCGCTCTGGGGGAGAATGTAAAGGGGTCTGGGTGTGAACCCGGGTGAAATACACAGGGCTGGTTGAGTTCTGCCATTTATCAGCCACTTGGCACTTTGCCCCTCTTGGATGAATGGAAAATAAGGACAAAAACCTCATATTTCACAGGGCAGCACAAGGAGCCCAGGACAATTTGACAGACTACAATTTTCCATTTACTGAGCAGTTCCTTGGGTTAAGCCAGTGGGTTTGGGTGGTCCTGGAGGGTTCTGATAAATCACTCTGGTCCTCTCTCCTGACAGCTGTTGTCCCTTCCTTTGGGCCCCTCACCACAGACGTCACTCTGCCTCACTCACACAACCCCATCCTATTCCAGAGCTTGCTCTTATCAGTGCTAATAAGCCTGGTCCATGTATCCAGGCAACCACAGGGCAGGAAGTCAGCCTCAAGCATCCAGATCCTCTGTTGGCGCTTGGCGTCAGCGGGGGCGGAGGATATTGATAGCTCCGGGGAAGGCCCCATTCTTTTCAGAATCTTCTGGAACCTCCCAAAGCCTACAGCCAGTAAGGGTCAGTGAGGGGGAAGGGGCCTTGTTTGCTCTGCAAAGCTTGGTCAAGCCTGGACTCTGTCTCCTGCCTCAGTGGGCGTGTGTGACTGCCCGCCCCCTGTGAGTCGAGGCCTCTCAGCACCTCGCAGTCAGCCTGGCCCCCCGCCCCCCGCCCCACGCTTCCATCTCAGAAAGGCTCGCAAGGCTGTCACAGCAGTCCTGGCTGCCCTTAATATGTGTGGGCTCGAGTGGACCATACTGAGTAATGCTGCCTCACTGCCCTTGGGCTCCGTCACCTGCCTGATGAGGGCAGAGATGTTCACACAAAACCACGGACACCCAGGGTGCACAGCTCACACAGGAATACAGAATGCCAAGCTGTCGTGCCCACCGCAGGGCCCAGACCTGAAACAGCGCCAGGAGGCCCATTTTCTGGTGCACAGAGGGCTTCATCCCAGACAAACAAAGCGCCCTGGTGAGGTCAGCAGTGCAAAGGGAGGGGCAGACACAGGCATAGCCAGGCATACACAGAATACACAGCAGAACCATGCCACAAACGGGGACACCTGACCGCTCGTCCTCTGATCCTCCAGCACGGTGGCGCCCTGGAGCTGAGCCTGGAAGTCAAGGCCAGGCCTGGGGTCCCACTGGCAGTCACGCGGCCCTCCCTGCAGGCCCCTCAGCGAGCCTCAGCTTCCCCTCCTACACACACACACACACACGTCCCACTGGCAGTCACGCGGCCCTCCCTGCAGGCCCCTCAGCGAGCCTCAGCTTCCCCTCCTACACACACACACACACCCCGGGGCTGGGTGCAGACACACACACACACACACACACACACCCCGGGGCTGGGTGCAGACACACACACACACACACACACACACACCGGGGCTGGGTGCAGACACACACACACACACACACACACACACACACACACACACACACCGGGGCTGGGGTGCAGGGCCTGAGCTCCAGGCAGCGGCTCTGAGGCCCCGGAAATGCGGACACCACCCCCTTCCAGGTGCAGAGCGCACCGGTCAGCCCGCTCCCGGAGGGGCCCCGGAAATTCCCACCCTCGGAGCTGGGATGCCGCCGGCCACCCTCCGAGCCCCGGCCGCCCGCCTGGCGCGCCCTCACCATGTCCGTGCGGGGCAGCGGCGAGCAGCAGGTGGCCGGCGGGTGTGCCAGGCCCGCGCACAGGGCGGGCGAGCGGGCGGAGCTCGGTGGGCCGCCCCCGGGCCCGCCCCGGCCTCCGCCCGGTAATGATTAACCCTGAGGCCGCGCGCACGCTCTCGCTGGCTGCTGTCCTGCAGCCCTCTGCTGGCCTCGTTCTTAGAGACTTGCACTGCTGGCCCAAAGCTGGCGCTTGTCTAGGGGTTCGAATCCACCAGCAGCTCCGCAGGAGAAAGGGAAGCAATCTCTTTTGTGCGATTTACAGCCTCTGGAAAGCTGCTGGAGGATCAGTGCGCAGTAATCCCAGGGAATTTTAGGAGGTGCGTTGTTTGTGCTGTTTGTTGTTAGTGCCGTCACGTGGAGTAGGACTCATAACGATCATATGAACAACAGATCTGAGCCCTACCCTAGCCTGTGCCAGCCTCATCATTTCGGACACACTTGAGCCCACTGTGGTCATCCTCTCTTCCACTGACTCTCTATGGTTCCAAGTACGGTTTCTCCAAGGAGTAACTCTCCTAGCAACATGCCCAAAGTATGTGAAAGAAAGGTTATCATTTTTGTTTCCAAGAAGCACTCTGGCTGCACCTTCTCCAAGACATAGCTGTCAGTTCTTTAGGCAATTCACGCGATATTCAGCACTCTTCTCCAACTCCACAACTCATTTGTCCAGCTTTCAGATGCCTAGCAAGTGAGTGAAAAGACAGTGGCCTGAATTAGGCGCATCTTAGTCCTCAAACTAACATCACTGCTTCCCAATAACCTGGAGAGGTTCCTGATTGCAGACTTTCTGTGCAATATGTCTTCTGATGTCCTGGCTTCTGGCACCACAAGTGTTGATTGTGGGGATGAATTCGTTGCCAGTTTCAGTCTTTTTGCCCTTCAAAAGTGGGTGGGAGGCCCTGAGCCTCAGACTAAAGCTAAGTAAGGGTGTGGCCTGCTCAAGGCTGTAGCTTAAAATCCTTCAGGAGGCTTGGGGACTAGAGTCTCCCTCCACACTGAAAGTCGGCCAACTGGCAGGATGGCTGGCATCTCAATGGCGGCTTGTCTTGCTGGCAGTCAGGCAAGGGAAGTTTCTCGGGTCCTTTTTATTGTATGTTACTGTTCTATTTGCCCTTCAAAAGTGGATGGACGGCCCTGAGCCTTAGACTAAGGGTAAGTAAGAGTGGAGCCTGCTCAAATCTGCAGCCCTCGGGCCTGTTTTTACTTGTTTTTGGTGAAGCGTTCTTCTAGGTGGTATAATCCTGATCTGTCCACTTGCAGTACAGAGGTAGCTTGTAGTTGCTGTGAAGCTGAACACTGTGACACTGATGTGTCAAATGTGTTACTGGTTACCCGTGGTGGAGCTCCCTGACTAAAACAAATTTGGAAGCAGGAGTGGCATCCACTTCCGAAGTTGCTTGCCTCTGGAAACCCTATGAACCTGGAGAAAGGATGAAAGTTATACAAATGTCCAGGCCTTTCATTCATAGGATAGATGTGAGTTACCTATGACTCAACGGCACTTAACAACAATAACATCATGATGCTACCTACTGGTCCAGTAGTGAAAATTTTTGTTTTCTTGACATTAAGATGCAATCTATATTAAAGGTTAAAGTCTTTGATCTTCTGCAGCAAGTCCTCCTTACTTTCAGCAGCAAGTTGTGTCCGTGCTCCAGATGCAAGCTTCAGAATCTGAACAATGCTCTGCCACTTAACTCTTTGCAATATCGTGCAATACAACAAATGGTGCATATTTAAATTCTCATGTATGTATGCCCCTGCCAAATTAATATCATCACCGAATGACATGTATAGCCATCAAGTCAGAAAGTTCCCTCCTGCGCATTTCTAGTGGGTGCAGACACACACACACACATCTACCTCACCTACATCCACTGATCTGCTTTCTATCATGATAGATTAGCTTAAGCTTTCTATAATTGTATGTAAATGAATTAATATAGTGTATAATTTCCTCTCTTTTGGTCCAGTTTCTTGAACTCAGTTTAACTGTTTTGAGATTCATCCATGTGTTGTAAATCTCACTACTCTATTGTGTCACTTAGACTCAAGAAAAACACCCCCCACCCCACCCCTGTGAGTCAGAGGACACTTGGGCTTCCAATGACTGTGACCTTAAGAAAGTCTTCCTGTGCACTGCAATTAGGACAGTTAGTAGAAAGTGTAGCCATTTGCACCACTCAGGGAACCAGTATATATAATACGTATTGCATTTGGTAAATCTGCTGTCAAGGACCTCTCTGAGTGTTAAGGAACAATGATGTCAGTTTAAAGACTAAGGTGTATCTGATTCAAGTCACAATCTTTTCAATTACTTGTATGCATCTGCAAGTTGGAAAATGAATAAGGATGACAGAAGAAGAATAGATACCTTTGAACTGTGGTGATGGAATATAGTACTGAATAGCTCGTAGACTACTAAGAAAACAAATAAAAATGTCTTGAAGATAGTACAGCCAGGGTACTCCTTGGAAGCAAGGACGGCGAAGCTTCATCTCACATATTTTGAGTATGTTGTCAGGAGAGTCAGGATCATTGGAGAAGGACATCATGCTTAGAAAGGTAAAGGGTCAGAGGAAAAAGGAAGACCCTCAATGAGGTGGATTGACCAATGGCAGTAACAATGGGCCCAAGTCTATCAGCAATGATGAGGATGGCTCAGGAGAGGGCAAAGTTCAGAACCATTGTTCATGGAGACACTGTGATTCGTAGTTGACTAGTTGGCACCCACCACCAACAACAACTATCTTTATATGTACCTATTCCTATTCTCTCCAAAATATTGAAGAGCAGTGATGTCATTTTGAAGACTAAGGTGTGCCTGATTCAGGCCATGGTCTTTTCAGTTACTTGCTGTGCATCTGAGAACTGGATGATGAATAAGGATGACAGAAGAAGGATTGATGTCTTTGAGTTGTGGTGTTGGAGAAGAGCACTGATCATCCCATGGATGGCCAGAAGAATGAACAGATATATCTTGGAAAAGGTGCAGCCAGAGTGCTCCTTCGAGGCCTGGATAACAAAGATTCATCTTTCGTGCTATGGATATGTTGGTTGCTAGGAGGGCTATTCCTTGGAAAAGGACATCATACTTGGAAGGGTGGAGGATCAGCAAAAGAGAGAAAGACATCTATCAAGATGAATTGACAAGGGCCAGAAGGGAATTTCCTCAACACAGTGGAAACTATAAATACAAAACCAAGAGCCAATATCATTCTCAATGGAGAAAGACTAATAGCTTTTCCTTGCAAAAGGGATCAAACAAGGATGCCATTAATCATCACTTCTATTCAATATAGTATTAGAAGTGTTTTCTATGGCAATATGACAAAAGAAGGAAATAAAAGGCATCCAGATTGGCAAAGAGGTGTTTAAACTGTCATTATATGCAGATGACATGATAGTGTACACAGAAAACCTCAAGTTCTCAACAAAAAAACTGTCAGTGCTAGTAGACCAATTTAATAGAATAGGATCAATATACAAAAGTCAGTGGGATTCTTCTTCAGTAACAAAGAAAACACAGATAAGGAAACTAAGAAAGCAATACCATTTACAATAGCCAACCACAAATTGAGAAACTTAGGAATAAACCTAAATAGGGACACAAAAGACCTTTATCAAGAAAACTACGGGACATTTCTTCAAGACATAATAAAAGACCTGAAAAAAAAAAGGAAAAATGCTCCCTGTTCATAGATAGGAAGACTCACTATACTAAAAATGGCAATCTTATCAAAAGCAATCTACCTGTGTAACACAATCCCAACATAAATATCAAATTCATTTTTCAAAGAGACAGAAAAGGCAATTGAAAAGTTTATTTGGAGAAGAAAGAGACCTCAAGAAAGAAAAAGCATTTCTGAAAAACAAGAATGAAGTGGAAGGCATAGCACTCCCTGACCTCAAAATCTACTATACAGCTATAACCAAATACTTTGGTTTTAGTAATAACCAAAATAGTATGCTACTGATACAATGACAGGCACACAGACCAATGGAATAGAATTGAGAACCTAGAAATTAATCCATCTATTTATAGTCAACTGGTATTTAACAAGGAAACAAAACCTATCGAATGAGGAAATGACAACATCTTCAACAAATGGTACTGGCAAAACTGGACTGCTTCCTGCAGAAAGCTGAAGCAGGATGCACATCTCTCACCATACACAAAAATCAACTCGAGGTGGATCAGAGACCTGGGAAGCCAAAAATCATAAAGATCACAAGAGACAAGGTTGGACCAAGCTTAGAAGCCAGCTGCTGGTATAAAAAGGCTGACAATTACAGCCAGAAATGCATAGTCTGGAGAGGATAAAATTGATGAATGGGACCTTCTAAAGATTAAATCCCTGCACACATCAAAAACATTTCCCAACAGAGTAAAAAGAAAACTTACTGACTGGGAAATAACACTTGGCAATATCATTTCAGACAAGGGTGTCATATAAAAAATTTACAGAATATTCCTGGGTCTCCACAAGAAAAAGACTAATAACCCAATTGCAAAATGGGCAAAAGACATGGGAAGACTTTTCACAGATGAAGATATTCCAATGACCAACAAACACATGGAGAAATGTTCAAAATCACTGGCAATAAGGGAGATGCAAATCAAAACCATCATCTCACCCCAGAAGCAATGGCAAAGTTGAACAGGACAGCAAGTAGTAAATGTATACTCTTGGTGGGACTGTAAAACGGTACAACCACTCTGGAAGATAGTTTTGGCATTTCCTCAGAAAGTATAGAAATTCCATATAACCCAGCTATTCCACTGTGGAATATACCCTGAGAAAATTAGAACTGAGACACAAATGGAGATTTACATAGCAATGTTCATATCAGTGTTATTTGTTATTTGCCATCGCAAGAACATGGAAACCGCCCAAATGTCCAACCACAGTCAAATAGATTGAGAAATTATGGTACATTCACATGATGGAATACTACACAGCATGCTGGTGCAATGGCTTTGAAAATCACTGCTTAACTAGGGAGGGACTGGAGAGCATTACGCTGGGTGAACTAACTTGGTCTCATAAAGGCAAATACTGTATAAGACCATTATTGTAGAAATAGAAAGATAACTAGTAAAACATGGGTGAGGATCCAAGAGATAGAGGATAGGAACAAAGGGGTGAGGATGGGGTGCAGAGGGTGGTCGTAGGGTCACACAATTTGACAGGTAGAGGGAAAGGTTAAGGAAATGGAAAAGATGCAGTGTGAAAAACAAACCATTATAAAATAAAAATTTTATTTAAGAAAAAGGGATGAGTTGACAAGGAGACTGCAGCAATGGGCTCAAGTATATCAGAGATGATGAAGATGACACAGAATAGGATGGTGTCCTGGTCTGCTGGTCATATTGTCACTATGAGTCATGCTTGACTTGATGGCACCTAACAACAACAATTGTATCATGATCATGAGTCTATCCCACCTGGATTTAAAAACCGTCTTAGGAATTGTGTGAGGCATTGAATACCAAAGCACCGAGGATCGATGACCACATGAGTTGAGGGATTACATCAAGGATATCATCCATGACTAGAGCAGAGGTCATTACAAAGACAGAGGAGGGGGAGAAAAAAAAAACCCAGCAAAACCAAAAAGAGACACTGAAAATTGCACTACAGTATCAAGAAGCCAAAACAAAGGGAAGTAATGCTGAAGTAGAAGTAAAAGAGCTAAACAGAAGATTTCAAAAGGCAGCTCAAGAAGACAAAGCAAAGCATTATGTGGAAAGTGCAGAGGGCTGGAACTGGAGAATAAAAAGGGAAGAACTCCCTCAGCATTCCTCAAGCTGAAAGCAATACTTCGAGATGCTATGGGGTGCTCTGGTGGCCTAGTGGTGAGAAGCTATACTGCAATCCCGAAGGCACGTGGTTCAAATCCACCAGCAGCTCCTCAGGGGAAGGATAGACAATCTCCACCTGTGTGATTCACTGCCTCTGAAAACCCACGGGAGGGTCAACTATGAATCAGTTCTGACTCCATGGAACACAATAGGGAGCTCCTGTAGCCTAAGTGGTAAGAAGTCGCGCTACAATCCCAGAGGCATGCTGCTCTAATCCACCAGCAGTTCCATGGAGGAAGAATGAGCAATCTCTTCCTGTGTTATTAACTGCCTCTGAAAACCTGCTGGAGGGTCAGCTATGAGTCAGTTCCAACTTGAAGGTACACAACAAGAGATGCTATGGGCAAAATCTCGAATGATCCAGGAAGTTTTAAAAGAAGATAAAGGGAGTATACAGAATGACTGTATGAAAAGCATTGACAGACACTGAGATATTTCAGGAAGTATCATACAATCAAGAACTGATGGTGAGGAAGGAAGAAATTCAATCTGCACTTGAAGGCATTGGCGAAAGAATACAGGCCCAGGAGCTGATGATAAACAGATGCACCGTTACAGATGCACTCATCCACGCTCACCAGTTTATGCCAAGAAATTTAGAAGAGATCTATATTTGTTACCATTCCCAAGAAAAGATGTGAGAATTATTGAACAATATCATTAATATTATATGCAAGCAAAATATTGCTGAAGAGCATCCAAAAATGCCTAGAACAGTACGTTGACAGGCCATGGTCTTTTCAATCACTTCCTATATATCTGAGAGCTGGATGATGAAAAAGGATGACAGGAATTGATGCCCTGAGTTGTGGTGTTGGAGAAGAGTATTGAAATGATTGCCAACTTCACTCCTTTCTCCATTTACAGAGGTTGCCCACTGCCCCAGTGGTGCCAACCTATAAAATTTCTTTCTGGGTTCTGTGTTCTATTCTTCTGACCTATTTGTCTATTTTGATGTCAATATCACACTGTCTTGCTTATTGTAGCTTTTTGATGTTTTGAAGCCAGGTAATCTAATCCTTTCAGATTTTAACAATTTTGTACTCCTAACATTTCATCTCCATACACCACTTTTCTTCTCCTTACACCACCATAAAGCTTTCTAATTTGTGGAGGGGTTGTTGTGTGCATTTTGTTTCATTTATATGTATTTTAATCTATGTAATATTATTGGAGAGAGCTCTGGTGACGTAGTCCATGAGGAGTTGTGCTGGTAACCCAATGGCAGCCCATCTCTGGTAGTTAGAACCCGCGAGCCGAGAAAGATGGACAGTTTCCTCCCGTGTGACTTAGGGCCTCAGAAACCTGATGCAAGGTCATCAATGAGTCAGTTCTGACTAGTCAGCAATGAGGATATTTTAGATTTGAAGTGGTTTTGTATTACAGATCTCTTTCTGTTTCTTTCAAAAGAGAATACTTAATGGGAAATTAAGATCCATCCATGCTGTTACATGCATACTTAATGTGGCTTCTAATAGCTGTGTAGTATTCCCGTGTAAGAAGTCACTGAAGTGTGTTGTTCTGCCACAGATGGACACTCCCCCTTGCTTCCATCGCTCTGACACTATCATAACCACCATCATCCCATCCCACAAGCCCTTGGATGCATATACACATATGAAAAGCCAAACAGCAAAGAATGATACTCTATGGTCTCTTTTAATAGCTCTTTGTCCTGTCAGGGTGTTCCTCCTTAGGCAACTTGGATATATGCATACCCCAGGAATCCAGCAATTCCCTTTATGAGCATATGTATTCCAGAACAGTTCCATATGCTCTCCAGATGGTGAAAGTGGCCCTCTTCTCACCTACAGTGTGAGAGCTCCCATTTCCCTACATTCTTCATGGAAACATACTCCCACTTGGCATTAGCTAACATTGTCTTGTTTTCCAAGCGAAATAGTTATAAAATGATAGCTCGATGCTTTAATTTGCCTCATTCTGATTACTAATGATTTTTTAGTACCTCTTCATAAGCTTGGTAGAATTTGAAGCTTACTGTTTGTAAATTGCTTTTTAATATCCTTGCCAGTTTTTCCAGATGCAGAATGCTATTTTTCTTCATCTTAGTTGGTTTGTGGGAGTCTATATTGAGACATTAATTGTCTGTCAATTTTAGATATGAGAATGTCTCCTCAATCCTACCATCTGTATGCTAACTTCTCTATAGTTTCCTTCATTGAAAGAAATCTCCTATTTTGGTATAATTCATCTTTTTACCTCTGCCTTACAATTTTCTGATGTGTTTGAGGTTTTTTGTTTTTTTTAAGAATGAAAAAAAAATATTTTTAATTGTAATTTGAGTGAAAGTTTATGAAGCAAATATGTTTTCCACTCAACCATTTACACACCTTTTGTTTTATAACATTACTTAAAAAAGACAAAGAATATAATCACACACTGCTTACTTCACTCCTGTGTTTCTCATTCCCATGAACCCTTCTGCTCCACTCCTTCCTGTCTTCCAGATTGCCCCATTGGGCACATGCTGCTTAACTAGTGAGATGTATACCAATGTCCAGAAGGGGAAGGGGGAGGGGAGAAGAACAGGAAACGGGGAAGGGGGATTTACTAGGATGGCACAGGTGAGTGGGCAGATGGGGGGATGTAAAGGCATAGGAAAGATCTAATGGGGACTTGAAAAGATGGGGTAATGATAGGCATAGATCACAAGTAATTAATGAGATAAAATACAACACATAGGAATGATTGTAAGAAACACAACATAAATGGAAAATTGTATAAATCAGAGTGTACATTATTTTTTTTAAAAAAGGGTTCTGCAAAAGATTTTGTGCTTTTTAAACTTTATTTAATAAACCCTTCCTTGCTTCCTTCCAAAAATATATTCTGCCTTTTCTTCTCTTAACTTCATAACTAGATAAATTTAACAACTATTCTCGTTGGTTGCCATCATGTTGATTCTGAGACATAGCAACCCCCTGGGTGTCACACAGCAGAATTTCTCTGTAGAGTTTTCTTGGCTTTAGACTTAAATGAAGCAGATGGCTGATACTTTTCTTCGACAGTATTGCTGAGTGAGTTTGAACCACTAACCTTTAGGTTAGTAATCAAATGCAAATTATTTGCACTATCTAGGTGGCCTAGAGGTGAGATGTGCTAGCAACCCAAAGGTACACAGTTCAGATCCACTAGCTGCTCCATGGGAGAAATATGGACAATCTCCTCTCCTGCAATTAACTGCCTCTGAAAATCTGCTGGAGGGTCAGCTATTATTGGACTCCAACTCAATGACACGTAACAAGAAGGGACCTAATTTAAGACCTTGGTGTTGTTGTTAGGTGCCATCAAGTCACTTGGGACTTGTAGCGACCCTATGTACAATAGTCCTGAAACCTGCTCTATCCTGTGCCAACAATATTATTGTCTCTGACACACTTAACCTCATTACTCAACCACTGAATCAATCCATCTCATCAATGGTTTCCCTCTCTCTTTTGCTGTCCCTCCACCCTTCCAAGCATGATGTCGCTTAGAACTGGTCCCTCCTTGCAACATGCCCAAAGTATGTCAGACGAAGCCTCAGAATCCTTACCTCCAAGGAGCAGCCTGGTTTTACCCTTTCTAGGATGAACCTGTTTGTTCTCCTAGCAGTCCATGATATAGTCAACACTCTTCTCCAGCACCACAGCTCAAAGACATCAATTCTCCTTCTATCATCCCTACCCATTGTCCAGCTTTCTGATGCATAGCAAATAATTGTGAAGACTATGACCTGTATGAGGTGCACCTTAGTCTTCAAACTGATGTAATTGCTCTTCACTACTCTGGCGAGGTCCCTGACAGCAGATTTCCCAGTTCATCTTTTGATTTCCTGGCTGCTGGTTCCAAGAGTATTGATTGTGGAGCCAAGCAAACTAAAACTGTTAGCAATCTCAATCTCTTCACCTTCTATCATAATGCTGTAAATCAGCCCAGTGGTGAGAAGCTTTGTTTTCTTGATGTTGAGCTTCAATCCATATTGAAGACGGCAGTTTTTATTTTATTTTATTTATTTTATTATTTTTTGTGCGTGTACCATCAAATCAGATCTGACTGGTACAGGAGGAAATTGTCCCTCCTTCTCTGGCAGAGCATCTGGTGGATTTGAACCGTGTAACTCTGGGATTGCAGTATAGCTTCTTTCCACTAGGCCACCAGAGCTCCCAAGATTGCAGTTCTTAACCTTCTGCGGCAGGAGCTTCAGGTCCTCCTCAGTTTCAGCAAGCAGGGTTATGTTATCGGCAGAAAGCAGATTGTTGATGAGTCTTCTAATCCTGATGTCACATTCCTCTTCATAGAGCCCCAGCCTCTCAGATGATCTGTTTCACATATAGATTGAAAAGGTATAGGATATAGGACACATTCCTGGCATACACTCTTCCCAATTTTGAACCATACAATGTTTCCTTGCTCTGTTCTGATGACTGCCTCCTACTCCAAGTATAGGTTTCACATAAGCACAATCCAATGTTCTGAGATTCACACTCTTCTCAGTTTGTTGTGATCCATATAGTCAAATGCCTTTGCATTGTCAATGAAACACAGATAGACGTTTCTCTGGTACTCTCTGCTTTCGGCCAAGAACTATCTAACATTAGCTCTAATATCTCTAGTACCATGGCCTCTTCTAAACCCAGCCTGCACATCTGGTCATTCTCTGTTGATATGTTGTTCCAGTTGTTTTTGGGTAATCTTCAGCAGAATCTTGCTTGCATGTGATATTAATGATATTGTTCGATAATTGCAGCACTCTGTTGGGTCGCCTTTCTTTGGAATGGGAACAGATATGATCTCTTCCATCCAGTTAGCTAGGTGATTGTCCTCCTGATTTCTTGGCACAACTTGGTGAGCACATTCAGGGCAGCATCTGTTTGTTGTGAAATATGCCATCAATTCCTGAAACCTTGTTTTTTTGACAATTCTTTCAAAGCAGCTTTATCTTCTCCCTTCATCACCACAGGCTCTTGCTTATATGTTGTTTCATTAAATTCTTCTTTGTCAGCCAACACCTTTTGGCACAGTGACTCTGTGTACTCCTTCCATCTTCTTGTAATGCTTCTTGGATCGTTTACTATTCTACCTAAAGCATCCTTAAATATTGCAACTCAAAGCTTGAATTTGTTCTTTCATTCCTTCAGCTTAGAGCAAAATGCTGAGCAAGTTTGGCCCTTTTTATTTTCTTATTCCAGCTCTTTGCACATTTCAATATAATACTTTACTTTGTCTTCCCACACTGCCCTTTGAAATTTTCTGTTCAGCTCCTTAATTTCTTGATTTCTTCCTTTTGCTTTGGCTTCTTGGTGTTCAAGTGCAATAGTGAGAGTCTCTTCTGATATCCACCTTGGTCTTTTCTTCCTCTTCTGCCTTTGCAATGACCTTTTGCATTCTTCATGGATGGTATTAAAGATATCTTCTTTTTGTATGTAGTGGAAGGGTGGGAGGTGGTCTGTTAGCTTGTCTTCAAAAATGGCTGTCTGATGAGAATTGACCATCCTAATGCCCTGAGTACCAGTCCTCCCCTTTGTTGGATCTAGACTGCCCTATGTAACCGATCAAATATGGTACAAGTGTTGCCATGTGATATTTGAGGTTAGACAAAAGAATCTGACACCTTCTACCATAATTATTTTAGGAAGATTCTCACCACTGGACCAATTGGCAGCATCAGGATGGATGGTGAAGAGATTGAGAGTGTTCACAGCTTTAGTTTGCTTGGCTCCACAGTCAACACTCTTGGCACCAGTAGCCAGGAAATTAAAAGGCGTATTGCCATGGGTAAGTCTGCTGTTAGGGACCTTTCCAAAGTTCTGAAGAGCAATGGTGTCTCTCTGGAGACTAAGGTGCGTCTGATACAGGCCATGGTCTTTGTAATCACTTGTTATGCATCAGAGAGCTGGACAATGACTAAGGAGGATGGAAGGAGAATTGATGCCTTTAAGCTGTGGTGCTGGAGAAGAGTGTTTAGGGTACCATGGACTGCTAGGAAAACAAACAGATTCATCCTAGAGAGAGTTAAACCGGACTGCTCCTTGTAGGCAAGGATTCTGAGGCTCCGTCTAACATACTTTGGTCATGTTGTAAGGAGGGACCGGTCCTTGGAGAAGAACATCATGCTTGGGAGGGTGGAGGACAGCGCAGGAGGGAAAGGCCCTCTGGGAGGTGGATTGATTCAGTGACTGGGGTAATCGGGATGGGTGTGTCAGAGACAATGAGATTGGCACAGGACAGAGCAGAGTTTAGGGCTGTTGTACATAGGGTCGCTATGAGTTGCAAGCGACTCAATGGCACATAATAATAAAACAACAACAACATTTTTGGTTGTTTATTGTTATTGGGTGTTGTGGGTTTTTTTAATTGTGATTTTAAAGAAAGTTTACAGAAAGGTTGGGTTCTCTTATTCATTGTTACACATTTTCTCCATCTCCCTCCCTCAATCCACTTTGCAAGGCACCTCTTGTTCCAGACTGTTGTCATCCATACAATGTCTAATCATGCATTCCTTTCAGATATTTCCCCTCTCATCTGTTCAAATACAGTGTTCATTATCTAGCCACTCTTTTCCTATTCTCCCCACGGCCCCTCTAATGTCAGTCCTTTTTTACAACAGCAGTGTTATGCAGTATTTGACCCAAAAATTCTACTACTGGGAATATCCCTAAAGAAACTAGAGCCAAGACTGAAACAGACATATGCACATCATGTTTATTACTGCGTTTTTCACAATATCAAAGAGATGGAAGCAACACAAGGGCCCATCAACAAATGGATATAAAAGCTGTAATACATTCACACAATAGAATATTATGGGGCCCTGTAAAGCAATGAACTTGTAAAACATTACACAATATTACTAAGCCTGGAAGACATTATGGTGAGTGAAATATCTCAGTCACAAAAGGAAATCTTATGTTTGAAGCTCTTTTTCACAGAAGTTAGCTGTAAGCAAACTTCAAAGCTTTTTATATTCCAAAGGAGAGATGAGACTGAAAATCAGCTGCTTCCTGTAGGGTGGAGGTCAGACATATGTCCACTCTCCAAATTTTTCTCCATTTCTGAAACCAGGCAGTCCTTGGAGGACAGCTTCCAGTATGGTTTCTAGCCGAAGACAGACTAAGAACAAGGATAGAGCTGTCTACATTTGACAAAACAGAAGAAAGGCTGTTCAAAACCTACTAATAGTAGAACATTGTCTGATACAGTGATGGAAGACGAGCACCTCAGGTTGGAAGTCGTTAAGGGTTGACTCAAACGTAATGAGGTTATAGACGAAGCAAAGCTTCAGAATCTCCATTTGCTGATGTGCGTGTCTCAAAGTGAGAAGGAATGTTTGCAAACAACAGGTAATAATCGGAACATGGATGTGAAAAACATACATCTATGAATATTGAAAGTCATTAAAAATAATGTGGAATGCTAAAGATCAATATCTTAGGCATTGTTGTTGTTGTTGTTAAGTGCCGTCGAGTCACAGGCGACTCATAGCGACCCTATGAAGGAGAGTCCTCGACGCTTGGGTGCCTTTCATCCTCTCTCCAGGTTCATAGGGTTTCCGGAGACAAGCTATTATGGAAGTGGATGCCACTCCTCCTTCCAAGCTTGTTTTAATCGGGGAGCTCCACCCCACTCTCTATCTTAGGCATTACGGGTCGAAATTGATTGGTATTGGCTGCTTTTTTAATTAGAAAATCATGTGGCCTGCTAGGCCAGAAATGACCAATTCCAGTGGGGTGGTGTCTCATTCATTGTCAAAAGACCTATTTCAAGATCTATCCTGCCATATAGCACCAACAGAGGGAGAATGACATTCACATGCTTTACAAGGAAGACAGGTAATAAGATTGTTATTCAGATTTGTGCACTAACAACTGATGCCAAAGATAATGAAATTGCCAATCAGTCTGAGACTGATTGAACGTGGAAACAAGAAGCATTGGGAATGCTGGCAATTGGAATGTAAAAGTTGTAAACAAAGAAGAAAGATCATGAAATAATAAAGTGAAACAGCTGAAGATTTCAAAGAGTGGTTCAAGAAGACAAAATACAGTTTTATAAATAAACATGCAGAGATCGGGTGTTAGAAAACCAAAAGGGAAGAATATATCCAAGTATTGATCAAAAAGAGAAAATGTAAGCTTCAGGTTGCAGCACTGGTAAAAGATTGATGCAGAAAAGACTTGGTAAACATTCAGCCATTTCAAGAAGTAACATATGATACAAAACAGATGGTACTGTAGAAGAAGTTCAAGCCACTCTGAAGGCATTAGCAAAAATTAAACTTCAGGAATTGATGGAATACAGATTGAAATGTTTCAATAAATATGGCTCTGAAGGTGCTCACTTATCTATACCCAGAAATATGGCCAAATACCGGAAAGAGATCTGTATTTATGGCCATTTAAGAGAAAGATGTCCGAGAGAATGTGGAAATTATCAAACCTTGTCAATAATATCACGTCAACAATTTATTTTTTGTAAAATACATTTTAAAAATTATTTTAACTCTTTTAAAAGAAGTTATTTCAATAGTCCACAGGTGACTGCAGACATTCAAGCTGGGTTCAAAAGAGAATGTGAACTGAAGTATATCATTGCTATTGTCAGATGGGTCTTGGCTGAAAGTAGAGAATACCAGGAAGATATTTACTTGGTGAGCTCTGGTGGTCTAGTGGTAAGATGCTACACTGCAATCCCAAAGCACATGGTTCGAATCCACCAGTTGCTCCTCCTCCCATGCCATTTACTGCCTCTGAAAACCTGCTGGAGGGGTATGTTCTGACTCGACGACGTACGACAACTACAAGGCGTTAAACTGTGTAGATCATAACACATTATTAATAACATCAAAGGGCGCTCTGGTGGCCTAGTGGCAAGAAGCTGAACTGTAATCCTAGAAATACGAGGTTCAAGCCCATCAGATGCCGTGCTGGAGAAGGAGGGGAAATCTCCTCCTGTACTAGTCAGATCCTATTGGATGGTACACACACACAAAATAGTAAAAGAAAATAAAAATATATACTAAAAAACCCCCAAAACATCGAGAAGATTGGGGAGTCCAGACACTTAGTTGTGCTCATGTGGAGCCTGTACACAGATCAAGAATTATTCACTGAACCAGAAAAGGGTTCAGTGAATATTTGGTCAGAAAAAGTATCTGTCAGGATTGTATCATTTCATCATACTTATCAATTTGTATGCTGAGCAAATAATCCAAGACACTGTACTGTATGAAGAAACATGTAGTGTCAGGATTGGAGGAAGACTCGTTAACAACCTGTGATATACAGAGGGCACAACCTCTCTTGCTAAGATAGAAGAGAACTTAAAACACTTACTTATGAAGTTCAAAGACTACAGCCTTCAATATAGATTACATCTCAACATAAAAGAAAAGAGAAATCCTCCCCACTGGACCATTAAGTCACACCAGGATAAACAGAGAAAAGACTGAAGTTGTCAAGGTTTTCATTTTATTTAGATTTACAATCAGCACGCATGGGAACAACACAAAAAATGGTGTTGCTGCATTCATTAGGCAAGTGTATTACAAGAAAGGTTTTCTAAATTGCTAAAAACTGAAGATGTCACTATGAAAAATAAGCTTTGGCTGGCCCAAGTCATGGTATTTTCAGTCGCCTCATATGCAGTGAAAGCTGAACAACAAATGAGAAAGACTGAAGAAGAACTGATGCCTTTGGGTGTTAGTGATGGCAATGAGTATTGAATATATTATGAACTGCCTTGGAAGAAATACAGCCAGAGTGCTCTTTTCAAATGGGGATGGTGAGATTTTCTCTCACATACTTTGGCCATGTTCGCAGAAATCCCTGAAGGAAAACACCATTCAGCATGGTGGAGTGATGCAATGACTGCTCAGATCTGGCATTGACTGGGGTTAGTGCAGGCCTGGGCAGTGTTTGATCCTATAGTACTCACTGTGCAGTAGAATAACCTCAACCTGTAACAACAAGCCCCATGCAAGTGCAGCACCATAGCTTTGATTAGCATTTTCTGATTTGTAATGGAGTTAACTATGATTTAATATGTTTAGATTTGCACCTGTGACTTGCCGACTCATCTCCTTGTTCTATTTTTATTGTAGGGAGCTCTGGTGGCCTAGTGGCAAGAAGGTGCACTGCAATTTCAAAGGTACACAGTTCGAGGCCAGCTGCCCCTTGCAAGAAGGATGGGCAATCTCCTCCCATGCAATTAACTCCCTCTGAAAATCCACCAGAGGGTTATCTATGGGTTGGTTCCTAGTCTACGGTAGACAACAACAATGGCAACGACAACATTTTTATTGTAACTTACCTTGTTCTTACTGATTTGTAGAATAATAGTCCTTTGTTTACTATATATGCTATTGTTGTTGTTGTTGTTAAGTGCCGCCAAGTCGCAGGAGACTCATAGCGACCTTATGAGGGAGAGTCCTCAACGCTTGGGTGCCTTTCATCCTCTCTCCAGGTTCGTAGGGTTTCCGGAGGCAAGCTATTATGGAAGTGGATGCCACTCCTCCTTCCAAGCGTGTTTTAATCGGGGAGCTCCACCCCACTCTCTGTCCGCATTGGGTAACCAACCATTAATGCATTTGACACATCAGTGTCACAGTGTTCAGCCTCACAACCACCACAAGTGACCACGGTACGGCAACTTGTACACTAGGGCTATGTCTGAACAAAAACAATGAAAGACAGGCCTGAGGGCCGCGGATTAAAAGTCACCCACCTTTGGCTATTACTGTCTTCTTATAATTTCATTTGCTTTTTAGGTAAATAACATAGAAAAAGATTTAATTTTAGAATATTTATGGTTTCCAGAGTTCATGGTTTCCTTAGGGAGCCATCCTTTGCCCTAAGATGAAAATATTTGTTGATAAAACATGCTTATATTGCTAATTTATTTCATTTCTGGTTATGATATGAGACATAATGGAAAAAGTTAATGTTATTAAATATAAAAAGAAAATTATTATTACTTTATTTTTAAATAGATAAACAATCATACCATAGTATTTTAGAAATATTTTGTATAGTCTACCCTTTCTCAATGCTCTCATTTGAAATGCCACATTTAAAATAACTTGTATTCCCATAAACTCATAGCTTGGATTCAGGATATTTTCTTCTGTTCCTTTGATCTACAATTCTATCTTGTCGTAATAACTCTAGTTTTACACTTCATCTTGATATCTGGTAGATGAAATCCCATCTCATTTTTCTTCTTTTTAAAAATGTTCTTGGATGTTCTTGTTTGTTTACTCTTTCAGATGAGCTTTCAAATCAGCTTGTCAAGTTCCATAAATGTGCCTTTAGGATTCTGATTGGGAATGCATTGAATTTATAGATTTAATTTGAGGAGAATTGACATCTTCATATCATGAGTCTTCCCAACCCAGCACATACTCTATCACTCCATTTATTCAGATCTTCTTTTATGTCCTTCAGTAAAGTTTAATTGTGTTCCTCATATATAACTTGGGCATTTCTTGCTGTTTATTCTTAGATATGTTATAGGCTGGGAGAACCATTGTACATGAGCCATTGTATTTTCCCATTACATTTTCTAATTGCTCATTGCTGGGTGTAAAGGAAAGGTGCTCATCTTGATATGCTCATCTGGTCTGCCTCCAGTCAGGCTGAGGGAGTCTCTATTTAGGTTTTGAGTGGATTAGAATAAATCTGAACCAGTCACGCTGGCACCACTGGGATGGGCCATGATGAAAAGCAGAGAGCTCTTTTGACAGTATTCAAATGACAATAGTTCATGCCATTAGGTGGTTTAGCGGTAAGAAACTGTCCTGTGCTACAATCCAGAAGGCATGCGGTTCAAATCCACCAGCTGCTCCATTTGAGAAGGATAGGCAATCTCCTTCCATGAGATTAAATTGCCACTGGAAACCCGCTGGAGGGTGAGCTGTGGGTCGGCAATGACTCGATGATACACAACAACAACCACAAGCTCTGTTAGGGCTTTTGTAGGGACTGTGCAGGAGGCAGACCAGTTGACCATTCGGTCCCTTCCTGTTCTAAAAAAATCACAGCGTTCGTGATCCTAGTCCTCTGTGTATGTTTTCAGGCCCGATCTCCCAAACTGCAAGCTAGTCAATGGCCATTTCCCTCTCTTTCCCTCTTTTTCTTCCTCAACTGCATTTTGTTTCCTTTCCCCATGACATGCTTTATGAGTCCTGGAAAGGCAGAGAACAAGACGTTGAGACAACACTTTACTTACACCCTTGGCTGTTTTTTTATTTCCTTGGCTACAAGCAGTGCAACTTTATACCCAATGCCGTTGAGTCGATTCCAACTCCTAGTGACATTGGAGGACAGAGCAGAGAGTTTCCAGCCCAAGGTACACAGTTTGAATCCACCAGCTGCTCCATGGGAGAAAGATGAGCAATCTCCTCCCGTTTGATCAACTGCCTCTGACAGCTCCCTGGAGGGTCAGCTATGGGTTGGTTCCGACTCAACAGAACGCAACAACAGCAATCTTTAAACAAACACTCTGCTACGTCTTTCTCTCAAAGAGAGTCTAAGAGGTTCAAACTGCTGCCTTTTGTGATTAGCAGCTAAGCATTTCACCACAGGACCACCAGGGCTTCCTAATTTCACTTTAAATATCCTCAAATTAAATTAGAAAATGCAGTAGAGGCCACTGCCTCAACTGACTGGAAATACAATAATATTCCAGGGGCTTCTGCCTCAACTGACTGGAAATACAATACTCCAGGGGCTTCTCCTCCACCTTCCCTGGCCCCACCCCTACCTCTCCTCTTTAGATTAATCATGATGCTTCAGACTCACACAGACCAAAAGGAGGACTTCCGATCTTACAGCCAGTGCCTTGGCGCCATCCCTGGACTGCTGCCCTTGCCCTTTGCATGTGGTGACCCTTGTTCTAAGACCCTGGACTTCTCTTCTGTTGTAGATACTTCTTCTGCAGAGTCTTCCTCAGGTTCTGTCCAGAGGGGAGCTCCGTGAGCAAGCTGCCTTCCTGGGAATGCCCCATTGGGGGCTCTCTTCTTTCAGCAACAATGTGTGCACCTCAGGAACCTTCTCTGCAAGTCTTTTCCAAGGACGCACAGTCTCAGAGCTGGTGAGAGAGGGTTGTACTTAATGCAGCTTTGAAATGGCCACTTGTGACCACCTTTCCAGGCTCATGGAGCTATGACAAAGGGCTTTTGACTTCATCCATCCCCCCACAGCCCACAGGCAGCTCTGGTGGCTCAGTGGTAAGGAATTGTGCTGTCAACGCAAAGGTACCGTTGGAAATGAAGCTGCCCTGCAGGAGAAGGCTGGGAAATCTCTGCCTGGCGATGAACTGCCTCTGAAAGCCCACTGGAGGGTCAGCTGTGGGTAGTTTCTGACTTGATGGTACACAACAGCAACAAGGACCCATGCCTCACAGAAGAACATAGTTACTTTTCAGAGGGTTTGAGGACCATGGTTCTCATCTTGGAGATGGAGGTGACAATTTTTTTTTCTCACATGGGACGGTTGGCAGCACTTGGAGTGATTCTTGGGTCTCATAACTGAAGAGGGGCCTGCTACTGACATCTAGGGGGATTCAGGAACAGGGCTAAACAGCTGTGTAAGGGTACTCCAAAATCTAGGGTAATTGGCATGACCACCGTGGCTTTTACAAAGTCTGAGTCCTGATCCCATTTTGCTCTGTTTTTGTCAGATACTATTAAGTCGAGTATAACTCACAGGAACCCTATGAACAGACCCGAGCCCTGTCTGATCCTGTGCTTACCTCATCATCTCTGACATACTTGAGCCTATTGTTGCAGTCACCATGTCAACCCATCTTGTTCGGAGGCTTCGCCTCCCTTGCCAACCTTCCAAGAATAATGTCCCTTTCTAAGAAATAACCTCTCCTAGCAGCATGACCAAAGTATCAGAGATGCTGTTTCACTATCTTTGCCTCCAAGAGGGCATTCTGGTTGCACTTTTCCCAAGACATCTCAGTTCTTTTGGCAGGGCATGGGTCATTAGTACTCTTTTCCAACACCACAACTCAAAGGCATCAATTCTTCTGTCATCCTTATCCAGCTTTCAGATATGTAGCGAGTGAAAAGACCACGGCTGTAGTCTGGTGCATCTTGGTCTTCAAACTGACATCATTGCTTTCAATATTTTTGGGAGATCCCTGACACAGACGTTCCCAATGCAATATGTCTACTGATCTCCTGACTGCTGGTACCAAGGATGTTGATTGTGGATCCAAGCAAAATTAAATCACTGACAACTTCAATTCTTTCTCCATCTATCATAAGCCTATTGGCCCAGTAGAGAGGACTGGTGGTCTAGTGGCAAGAAGCTGTGCTGCAATCCCCAAAGCACTCAGTTCAAGGCCACCATCTGCTTCACAGGAGAAGGCTGGGCACTTTCCTCCCATGTGATTAACTGCCTCTGAAAACCCGCTGGAGGGTTAGCTCTGGGTTACTTCCAATTTGATGGCACACAACAACAACATTTCCCAGTGGTGAGGACTTTTGTTTTTCTGATGTTGAGACATAATCCATCTTGAAGGTTGTTTTCAATCTTCTGCAATGAGAGTTTCAAGTCCTTCTCACTTCTACTGTTTTTTCTAAGGTGACTGCTCGTGACTGTTGCTGGCTCAACAAGGGAAGGCTAGCCGGGCTTCAGAATGTGTGGCTGAAAGTAGATTAACTAGGTAGAAAGGTGTTCACACAGGAAATTGCCTGGTTTTATCCTTCTAACACAAAAAACTTGCATGTCTTTAATGACTTACTGAAAATAGCCCATCAGATTATCTTTCTACTGTATCTCTTACTGTTGTCAGGTGATTTTGAGTCAGCCTTGACTCACAGAAACCTCATGTCCAACAGAAGGAAACACGATCGGATCTCCCATCGACCTCACAATCTCTGCAGCCCTGTCAATCTATCCCCCGAGGGGCTTCCTCTTTCTCATTGACAGCCTACTTGGCCGAGCATGATGTCTTTCTCCAGACTTTCAGGTCCTCCTCACTTCTGCTGATGTTTCTGAGATTCCTCCTGCGGATGTGCCTACAGTGTGGGAGGCCAGCCCTGCTTCTAAGGAGCATTCTGGCCGCACGTCTTTAAATATAATTTTTCACTGCGGTGCTGGGTGGTGGTAGTGCCATCAAGTTTACTACCGCTCACAGCGACCTCATGTATGAACCCAGACCCTGCACCATCTTCACAAACTCTGATTACGCCCCAGCCCATCATTGCATTTAATGTTGTTGTTATGTGCCTTCTAGTGGGAACTGACTCATAGCTGACCCTCCAGTGGTTTTCAGAGACAGCTAAGCACATGGGAGGAGATTGCTCATCCTTCTCTCTCAGAGCAGCTGGTGGATCTGAACTGTGTGCTTTCAGCATTACAGCGCACCTTCTTACCACAAGGCCAGGCCTAGACATTAGCAATAGAAAGTTGTAGTTTTATCTTTAGGGAGCTCTTGTGGCCCAGTGGATAAGGAGTTTTGTTGCCTACTCAAAAGCACATGGTTCCAAACCCACCAATTGCTCCACAGGAAAAAGATGGGCAATCTCCTCCTGTTTGATTTGCAGTCTCTGAAACCCACTGTAGGGCCAACCATGAGTCAGTTAGTTCCTATTTGAGAGCAATGAATTAAATTGAGTTTCTTCTCTAGAGAGGTAAAAACTATATCCTCCCCCCACCCCGCAAACTGCCCCTTCTCTTTTCTGACATGTCAGCCTTCCTTCCCAAGGACAGAAGGAAACTTCTTGATAATAGTGGTAGAAATCAAACACACCACTTCAATTTTCAGTGGCCATTGCCACACAAGAGAACAGCTGTCACAGCTAAGGACTTTGTGATCTAGGGGAGGACACACCACACTGCTGTATAAGAAGAGAGGTGCTGTCATTGATAGGATAGTGCTGGTGCAACAATGACAGAAAAGTGATTTTACGTGAGGGTGTTGGTGAAGCATTGAAGTGGGAGTTCATGTCTGGTGTATGACTTGAAATTCACTAAGAGTACAAACTGGTTGTGGGTGGGGCCTGAGCATTGCAGGCAGGAAACGGGACCTGGGCAAAGTCACACAGGCCTGACAGTGAGGTTACATGGAGTTTGCCATGCATGGGGTTTTTGTCAGAGCTAGAACTGGAGAGGTACAAAGAGGTGGGTAATGAGAGGCTCTGATTGTGTCTCTGTTGTTGTTATGTGCCATCAAGTCGACCTTCAACTTTGCCCTATCCTGAGCTTTCTTCACTGTCTCGGACACAACTGATCCCACTGCCACAGACACTGAGTCAGTCCATCTCATCCAGGGTCTTCCTCTCTTCCACTGCCCCTTCACTCTTCCAAGCATGATGTCCTTTTACAAGGACTGGTCCCTCCTGGTGACCTCCCCAAAATATGTGAGACAGAGCTTCAAGATCTTTGCCTCCAAGGAGCACCCTGGTTTCACCTTCTCCAAGACTCACTCTTACAGAGCTTAATGCTGTTCAGTAAAGGGTTTGGCCGAAATCTAGTTTTGTGGCCAGGCTTCTCTGCAATACTAATTTCCACCAACAGGGGGTAGAGTGACATCAAGAAATGAATCCCATTCCAGTCTGTTTTGGCAGCAAGATTCAAGTGGTTTTTCAATAGTGGATTGATTCCTTGGCCTCCAGCATCAGACATCAGGTCCCAAACTGAGCCCTGGGCTTTTAAAAGATGAGGCCCACCTCACATAGCCTGGCCCTCCAGCGTCTCCGTAGGCAGGCAAGACTGTGGGAGCTCCAAAAAGTTAGTGCTACAGTCCGTGGTAGGGAGGTCAGGAGAGAATCAGGACCAGTTTCCTAGTAGGGACTTGGCTTGAACTCAGCCAAGAAGAGAATACATGCTCTTTACATGGACATGTGAGTGTGGGCAGCCATGGAACTCAGAGGACAGAGGCTGAGGTGTGGGGTACAGCCCAGAGTGTGTACAGCATGGGGTACACCAGAAACAGGTGGGGAATGGGGTACAGAGACAGAAACAGGTGGGGAATGGGATGCCTACACCTGTGACTAATATCCCTGGGGTCCTGGAGCCACCTGAGATTATGGAGCTAAAGAAAATTAAGCTGGATCTCTTTTTCATTTTGCTTCTTAATTTTTTTTTTATTATTGTGGCGACTTTTAAGCATATACCACAATCAGGAGAAGAATAGAATGACTTTTCAGTGGCAAAAAGTAATGACTATACCATGAACTATCAAAAGAACAAGCAAATCTGTCCTGGAAGAGGAGAAGCCCGGGTGGTAAACCTTTGTCTCACACTTTGGGCTGTTGTCCAGAAGCCAGTCCTTGATAAAGGATTTCATATTTTGAATTGATACGGTGCCTGCACCAATGGGCTTGAGCATGGCAGAGACTGTGAGCATGCGGGACCAGGTGAGGTGTGACCTGGGGGACACAGGGTCCCTGGGAGTTGGAGCCAACACCAGGACCTAACAACAATAACAGCACCCACATTCTGCCTTTTGAGAAAAATCCATTCTTTTTTCACATTGAAAAGATGCTTGTTATAGACAATTCCAGGAATGCATGAAGTAGAGAAGCTAATGCAATGATCTCCCACAGTCTCGTCACCCAGCCCAACAAGCAACAATCTGCCGAGTCTGGTCCAGGTCAATCTCCACCCGTTCCTCCCATCCTCAGATTATCTTGAATGAATTGGTGTATACTTTCATCTATTAACGCGTTAGAGAGCTCTAGTGGCCTAGTGATAAGGAGTTGCCCTTCCAACCCAAAGGACTGTGGTTCAAATCCATCAGTTACTTTTCAGGAGAAAGTTGGATGATGTTTTGTGCTCTTAACAACATCTGAAAAGCCCATGGGAGGGTCAGCTATGAGTTGGTTCCAACCTGACTTATATTAATATATATTTAAAAGTTAGACTTCTTAAAAAAACACACAAAACAAACCAACCCACAAAACCACAATCCTGTGATCACATTTTAGCAAAACTGACAAATTCTTTATGATTTCATCCCATATCCAGGGTTGATAGACTTTTAAATTTGGGAATAGTCAAGTCAACATGGTAAAAAAAATACCAAACAAACACCCCCCCCCCACACACACACACAAATACCCCAAAGGAGTAGGAAATAGAAGGGGAGTGAATTAAAGACATTTATTGGGATCTGAGAGAAAAGCAAAGAGGACTTGAACTTGACTATGGCAAAACTGAGGCGGTAGGGAGCAGTAGGAACTTTACTGAGTGCCAGACACTTTACACCTACCCCTTTTACAATGGGGAGACAGACATGCTCAGAGTGACCACCTGGAGCCACTCAGGAGTAGCTGAGAGAGAGCTTCAAGGAACTCTGGTGGTGCATTGTGTGAAGCATTGGGCTGCTAGGATTTACAGCCTCAGAAACACAAAGGAAGGTTGTTATGAGTTGGAACTGACTTGACAGGTTTTTTTCTTTTGGTTTGACAGCTATAAAGTTTCAGAGCATGAGTTCAAACTCAAGGCAGTGTGTTCCCCAAGTCCGGCAAGTGGCCTCTCTGCAGCCTGGGGAGGAACAGAGCAGGCCGAGGATGGGAGGGAAGTAAAGGGCAGGAGGTAGCAGCAGCAGAGCTTACTTCCTGCTTGGTTGTGAAGGGTGAAGTGGGGGTGCTGTCTGTTCACGTTTCCCGCGTTACTTCTGGTGAAATTCCATGAGTCACTAGTGAAAAGGGGAGGAGGTGGAGAAGAGGTGCTGGGTACTCCTTTTCTGATCTATAGCCAGCAACATGGAGCCCTGCATGGTGCAAACATTAGCTTGCTGCACTGGTAACCCAAAGACTAGAGAGGTCAGTTCACCCAGAGGGACTGGGGTCCTGGAAATCAGCTTCTGAAAAAACCGCTGCAATGAATGAATGGAAATCCAAAACCTCTGTAAAAATAAAAAATAAAAAATTATATAAAAAAAAATCAACCGCTGAGAATACGGTGGAGCATAATCCTCTCACTCAGATGGGTCTGCTGTGAGTGACAGCTGACTTTTACAAGCAACCGGTGGTTAACTGGTTACTCACCAAGGTTACCACCCAACCCTCCACCGATGTCCCAGTGTCTCCTTCCCCTCCACTCACTCCCCTTTCTTCGTTTGGCCCCACCCACCCCCAACTTAGCCAATTCTCCCATGGGCGGGGCCAACCGGGAACCCCATGAATCGCTCCAAGTTCCAGTGGACTAACCCACCCACATTGTCCGTGTGAGTCCAGGAAAGAGCGGGATTGATGCCCGACTTTGGGCAGAGATCGTCAGCAGATTCAGGATCCTGAGCTCAGAAGCAGAGTTTACTGACCTTTGTACTGAGGATAGTACTTTTTATTTGACGTTGTTATAATAAAATACCTCCTTAGAAAAAGACTACACTTCTCACCATTTTCAAGAAAATCTTTTTTATCAGCATGGGTGACAAGATTTGGGCATTGAGATTGACCCACTAGACTTAATGAAACATGTCTCTTTTGGGGCCTGACCTGAGTGATCAGGACCAGTCATCAGGAGCAGGGATCTTCCAGGGAAGGCCCCTTGTTGGCCAGCACCGATGTTTGCAGGTGGGGGCAGTGGGCACACAGGCCTCCTGCTTGCTTGTACTACACGTCCAGGGATAAGGGTGGTGAAAGGAGGCTGAGGGTCAGCAAGTTCATGACCAGGTCTCTGCCTCTCTCTGTGCCTCTGCTTTGCTATCTTTACAATGAGTGTAGTAGTACCTGCATCACTGTGGCCACCAGGCCTCTTTCTGGAGAGAGGTGACTTCTATGAAGGTGATTTGCAAGTTCTCCCCCCCCCTTTTTTTTTCTTGCTGTGTACCATCAAATCAGATCTGACTGGCACAGGAGAAGATTGCCCCTCCTTCTTTCTCCAGCAGAGCATCTGGTGGATTCAAACTGCACGCCTTCGGGACTGTGGCAAAGCTTCTTGCCAATGATTTGCAAGTTCTAGAGGCTGTGCCGGGTGCTGGGAGAAGGATGGCTGTGGTTGGTTTTAATCTCCTATTGCTTCTGAGTCTTTTACCAAGATCAATTGTCTATCCTTGTTTCCTCTCCAAAAGGCAGAAAGGCAGAGGGGAGAGGACCCCCATCCAAGTGAAGACCCTGAAGATCTAAACACTTGTTCTTGCTGCAGACCAAATCCTCAACACGAGAGCGAGAGCTCCCTCCCTCCTCTTTCTTGATAATTAATCTCTTCTTCCCTTTTAGCTCTGCCCACTTAGCAGTTTCCATCAGGCCCCAGCCCTGCCCACCTTCTGCCTCTCCCTACGTTGTGGGGGAGACCATCCGTCTTCATTAACCAGGGACTTGGGCTGCCAGCTCCTCCCCATCCGTGTCTCCCAAGACCCAAGTGCCCGGGGCCGGGAGCTCTGGGACTAGAGAATTTGGAGGAAGACGAATATGGTCTAATTGGCTTCTCTCTGTAGCCAAGGGCAGCCCTCTGAGGAAATCCAGAGATCGATGCTTATTGATGTATGTATCCCACTCCTGCACACCCCTAGATCAGCCCAAATTGTGGGGGCTGCTTCCTTGGGAGCCACTGGGAATCAGGGCCCTTCCCGAGGTCAGAGGGGATATCAGGGCAATTCCTTCAAACAATGGATAAGGAGACAGTTAAAAAAGGAGTGAGAGGTGTCCCTAAGAGGTGTGCTGGTGGTGGAGAGGGCCAGGTCTCCTTCTGACCACCAGGGTGGGGTCTTCTTTTGTCCTCTACATCCCCAGTGTTTCAGGAGCCTTTACAACTCAGTTCTGGGCTGGATGAGAGAGATGAGAGCAGCTGCAGCCATGCTTAGAGTGTGGAGACCTTCATTCAACTCCTCACCCTGCCCTGTGCTACCTGGGGTAAGTCATTTCACTTCTTTGAATCTCTGTGTCTTCAGCTGCACAAAATTCACCAGCCCTGCCTTAACCAGGCCACTGGGTGGTGCAAACGGTTTGGGTTTGTACTTACTGCTAACGTGATGTAGTGATGTGGAGGAATGGCCTACTGACCTGCTTCTGTAAAGATTATTGTTGTTAGGTGCAACCAGGCCAGACTATGAGTCCAAATGTCACACTGCCCAGTCCTGATCCAGCCTCACAATCGTTGCTGTTTGAGCCCGTTATTGCAGTCATTGTGTCCATCCATCTCATGGAGGGTCTCCTTTGCTTTCACTGACCTCTACTTTATTAAACACAATGTCCACCTCTAGGGACCACAGCTTCCTGATAACATGCCCAAGTATGTGAAATGCAGTCTCTTCTAAAGAGCAGTCTATCTGCACTTCTTTGAAGTCATATTTGTTTGTCATTTTGGCAGTCCAGGGTGTATTCCGTATTCTTCACTAACATTGTCATTTTCAAAAGTATCACTTCTTCTTTAGTCTTTCTTACTCACTGTCCAGCTTTTACATGTGTATGAGGCAATTACAAATACCACATGTTTGTATGAACAAACAGACAAAATCTCTCAGCTCTTGGTTGAGGCACATTTGATATGTACATGTTTGCTTGTTTAATGTCTGCTTATGGATACAGTGCTTGTCTGTCAGATGCTGTACTAATGTCAAGTTCCGTGAAACAATGAACAAAAAGAAAAATGTTCTGTACTTTTGTGTTAAAATCGCAATAAAGTAAAATATAAAAAAGAATAAAATGGAGTTTTCAGATAAGGATAGACGTGGAAGAAGAATTGGCTAACCACATTTGAAATAACAGGCTTTTGAAAGCCCTGTGAACAATAAAGCAGTTAGATATAGCCCTGGAGATGATGAGGATGGCATAGTTTAGCACAGAGATCAGATCCATTGTTCATAGGGTCATGGTTGACTTGATGGTGTCTAACAACAACAGCATAGTTCACAAAGTGACATTTTGGCTTACCTTTTTTAAAAAAGAAACATAAAGAGGTCTTTTGTGGCAGATTTTCTCAATGCACTGTATTGTTTGATTTCTTGACTGCTGCTTCCATGGCTACTCATACTGGATCAAAGCAAAATGAATTCTTCAACAACCTCACCCTTTATTCTGTTTATCATGGTGTTATTAGGCCAGTTATGGGGATTTAAAAAAACTTATATATTTATACTGTAATTTATTTTTATATAACCATTCATATATATTTTATTTTATACAATAATTTCTGTACATTGCATTTTATGTAATTAGTTACTATGATCTATTACTTGTCCCCCCATCCAATTTTTTGGTACAGTGACTCTTCCATCTTCTTTTTAAAATTTATTTATTTAAATTTTTTATTGGTTTGCTCACAAAGTTCATATACATTGTATTTCATTCCTATTGTGTTTCAAATAACCATTCTCATGCATTATGTTTTATAAAATCAATCACCATTGAATCTTGCCCATCATTACCCAATCTTCTCAGATCTCCACCAGATCCTTCCCATTTCCTTCACCTCTTCCATCTACCCACCACACTGTGCAACCCTGTGGTTTCAATACTACCCATCCTCATCTCTCTGGTCCCACTCCTTCCACCATTGGGTCCCCATACATGTTTTACTAATTATCCTTCTATTTTTACAATCAGGTCTTATGCAGTATTTATCCTTAAGAGACTGAGTTAATTCACTTGGCATAGTGCTCTCCAGTCTCTCCCAAGTTATGCAGTATTTTTTTAAATCATTGCTCCTGAGTGCTGCATAGTATTCCATTATATGAATGTATCACAATTTCTCAATACATTCAGTTGTAGTTGGACATTTGGCCTATTTCCATGTGATGGTGAATAATACTGTGACAATGTACACAATGCTATACATTGGTGTACAGATCTCCGTTTGTGTCTCAGTTCTAGTTTTAGCTCTAATTTCCTTGTGATATATTCCTAGTAGTGGAATAGCTGGGTCATACGAAGTTTTTATGTTCAATGTTTAGAGGAAATGTCAAACTGCCTTCCAGAGTGGCCGTATCATTTTACAATCCCACCGAGAGTGTATATGAGTTCCTACATCTCCACATCCTCTCCAACATTTGTTGCTTACTGTCCTGCTAAACTTTGCCACTGCTACTGAAATAAGGTGGCATCCTATTGTGGTTTTGATTTGCATCTCTTATTGCTAGTGATCTTGAGCATTTCTTCATGTGTTTGCTGGCCACCTGAAAGTCTTCCTCTGTGAAAAGTCTTTCTATGTCTTTTGCCCACATTGTAATTGGGTTATCAGTCTTTTTCTTCTGGAAGCCCAGGAATATTCTGTAAATTTTTTTGTGAGTCCTTTATCTGAAATGGTATTGCCATTCGATACAAGTTAGTAGGCTCCCAGTCAGTAGGTCTTCTTTTTACCCTGTTGAAAAAAAATTTTATGAGCACAGAGATTGAATTTTTAGAAAGTCCCATTCATCGATTTTATCCTCTTCAAATTGTGTATTTCTAGTTGTGTTTGGGAGTCTCTTTATACCATAGACTAAGTCCTCTAAGCTTGATCCCAGTTTGTCTCTTATGAACTTTGTGGTTTGGGGATTTTCTCCCAGGTCTCTGATTAATCTTGAGTTGATTTTTGTGTATGATGTGAGAGATGTGGCTCTTGTTTCGGCTTTCTGCAGATAGCAGTCCAGTTTTTTTTCCAGCTTCATTTGTTGAAGAGGTTGTCATTTCCCCATTTGATAGGTTTTATTTTCTTGTAGAATATCATTTGACCATAGATATAAAGATTTATTATTGGTCTTCAACTCTGTTCCATCTGTCTATGTGCCTGTCATTGTACCAGTATCATGCTGCAACAGGGCAGCAAACAGCAAACACTGGTGCCGATGTAGAGGTAGGAGGGAAGGGAACATGGTACAACCCTTGTGGGTGGCAGGCTCATGCGTCCTCAAAACGTTGGAACTAGAAATACCATTTGATACAGCTGTTTTGCTTTTTCAGTTGATAATTTCTTCTATTTCCTTTAGCTACTTTAGGTTCAAGAGCATCTTCTAACATCCACTTTGGCCTTTTCTTTCCTTCCTGCTTTTATAATGACCTTTCACTTTTGTCATGTATGATGCTCTGGATGTCATCCCACAACTCGTCTGGTCTTTGGTTGTTAATATTCAGTGTGTCAAATCTAGTATTGAGATGGCCTCTGAATGCAGGCGGGACATACTTGAGGTCATACGTTAGCTTTCAGAGACTTGTTCTCATTTTGTTTATCTTCAACTTGAACTTGCATGTGAGCCATTGATGATTCTGGATTAAATTTCTGACAGTCCCCTTTCAATATCCTGAGGCAATTGCCTCTGAATTGTCTTTTGTAAACCTTTACTTGTATATAATATTATGATATTGTTCAAAGTTTCCTCCTTCTGTTTAATCACCTTTATTTGGAATGTGCACAAGTATAGAGCTCTTCCAGTTGCTTGGCCATGTAGCTGCCATCCAGATTTCTTGGTGTAGATGAGTGCGTACTTCCAGCACGGCATCTGCTTTCTGAAACCTCTCAATTAGTATTCCATCAGTTCCCAAAGCTTTGTTTTTTTGCTAATACTTTCAGAGTAGCTTGGACTTCTTCCTTCAGTACAGTTATGCTACCTCTTGTGATGTTTGACATTCAAATAATATCTTTTGACATGTGACTTTATATTTCTTATCCCCTTGATGTCTCCTGCTTCATTCAGCATCTTGCCTATATAGCCCTTCAATATCCTTACACCTAGATGCTGAAATATTTCTTATTTAGTTCTTTCAATATGTTCTTCTTTACTGGTTTTCTAACTTCAGGTCTTTGCAAAATTCATTATAATACTGTACTTTGTCTCTTCTTGAGTGCCCTTTGAAATCTTCTTTTTTTAAAAAAGTTATTGTGATTTTAGTGAACGTTTACAGATAGTTTGGGTTTTCATTCATTCATCAATTTTTTCCCTCCTCCACCTACAGCAATTAACTTTGTAATGCATGTCTTGTTCCAGATTAATTGTCATACATGTAATACGTAATCACCCATTCCTCTCAGTTCTTCTCTTCACCTATTGCAACCTAGTGTTCACTGTCTATCCGTTTTCCCCTCTTCTCCCCCTCCTCGTGTCCATCCTATTTTTATAACACTGATCTTGTGCAGCAGTATTTGTCCTTTTACAAACTGAGGTTCATTCAGATTAATGTCTTTCAGACTCATCCATGTTGTGTAGTGTTTTACAAGGTCAATGTAATTACAATACAGATACCAATGTCATTTTTCAAAGAGATGGAAAAGGCAATTTACAATGTTTCCTGGAAAGAAAAGAGATCCCTGATAAGCAAAGCACTACTGAAAAAGAAAAACACTGTCTGTTTTCAAAATCTACTACACAACCAATGGGAATCGAGACAGCATGGTACTGGTACAGCAACAGACACATAGATTATAAGAATTGAATTGAGAACCCAGAAATCAACTCATCTACCTATGGTCAACTGATCTTTGACAAGGAGACATAATCAACTAAGTGGGGGATTGACAACCTCTTTAACATATGGTGCTGGCAAATTTGCACAACTGTCTACAGAAAACTGAGGCAAGACCCACACCTCTCACCATACACAAAACCAGCTCAAAGTGGGTCAGGGAGAAGTAAAACCAAAGAGTATAAAGCTCATCAGAGAAAAGCTAGAAACAAGTCTGGAAGCCCTAATCTACCACATGAACAGACTCCCACACATAACGAAAAACTTACAAGAGAAGAGAAAAGAGACCAATAGGACCTTCTAAAAAGAAAATCCTTATGCATATTAAAAAAACCTTCTCTAACAGGGTTAAAAAAGGATGCCTACAGTCTAAGAATATCTGATAAGGGACTTATATCTAAAATGTATAGACTAGTCTAGCTTCTCAATGAGAAAAAGACAAATAACCCAATCACAAAATTAGTACAAGCTACGAATAGACATTTGACCAAAGAAGAAAGTCAGATGGTCTACAAACACATGAAGAAGTGTTCAAAATCTGCAGATATTATAGAAATGCACATAAAGATAACAATGAGATCCCATCTCACCTCAGCAACATATCAAAGTTCAACAGGGCAGCAAACAAACAGCAAACACTGGTGCCGATGTAGAGGTAGGAGGGAAGGGAACATGGTACAACCCTTGTGGGTGGCAGGCTCATGCGTCCTCAAAACGTTGGAACTAGAAATACCATTTGATACAGCTGTTTTGCTTTTTCAGTTGATAATTTCTTCTATTTCCTTTAGCTACTTTAGGTTCAAGAGCATCTTCTAACATCCACTTTGGCCTTTTCTTTCCTTCCTGCTTTTATAATGACCTTTCACTTTTGTCATGTATGATGCTCTGGATGTCATCCCACAACTCGTCTGGTCTTTGGTTGTTAATATTCAGTGTGTCAAATCTAGTATTGAGATGGCCTCTGAATGCAGGCGGGACATACTTGAGGTCATACGTTAGCTTTCAGAGACTTGTTCTCATTTTGTTTATCTTCAACTTGAACTTGCATGTGAGCCATTGATGATTTGTTCCACAATCTGACCATCTGCTTGTTCCAATTCATTATATGAGCTTCTCCATTGTTTCTTTCCATAGATGTAGTCTATTTGAGTCCTGTGTCCATTGGGTGAGGCTTATATATACATTGTCATTTATGTTGTTGAAAACATTATTTCCAGTGGCTGAGATATTAGTTTGGCAAAATTTTATTATGTCATATCTAGGGACATTTTTACTATCAAGCGTATATTTTCTAACTGTTAGTCTTTCATAGAGTTGCTATGAGTTGTGCTTGAGTTGAAAACAATCAACAACAACAACAACAATTCTTCTTATCAGTCTATCGAGACATTTGGAGGACAACTTACGTGACTTACTAGAAGAAATCCATATTTGTTCCCATTCCACTGCTATTCAGAAATTTTCATGAGCCAATTTCTCTATACATAAATTACCAGATATTTCTTCCTAGTCTTTTTTACTTTGGAAACTTGACTGAAACCTGTCCACCCAAATGACCTGACTCTGTTGTTGTTGTTGTTGTTGTTATGTGCCGTCGAGTCACCTGCGACTCATAGTGACCCTATGTACAACAGCCCTAAACTCTGCTCTGCCAATCGCACCATCTCTGACACTCCCATCCCAATTATCCCAGTCGCTGAATCAATCCACCTCATAGAGGGCCTTCCTCTCCTGCGCTGTCCCTCCACCCTCCCAAGCATGATGTCCCTCTCCAAGGACCAGTCTCTCCTCA
>NW_006399824.1:2100411-2102420 GCF_000299155.1 Elephantulus edwardii | reverse complement strand
GGCGGGACATACTTGAGGTCATACGTTAGCTTTCAGAGACTTGTTCTCATTTTGTTTATCTTCAACTTGAACTTGCATGTGAGCCATTGATGATTCTGGATTAAATTTCTGACAGTCCCCTTTCAATATCCTGAGGCAATTGCCTCTGAATTGTCTTTTGTAAACCTTTACTTGTATATAATATTATGATATTGTTCAAAGTTTCCTCCTTCTGTTTAATCACCTTTATTTGGAATGTGCACAAGTATAGAGCTCTTCCAGTTGCTTGGCCATGTAGCTGCCATCCAGATTTCTTGGTGTAGATGAGTGCGTACTTCCAGCACGGCATCTGCTTTCTGAAACCTCTCAATTAGTATTCCATCAGTTCCCAAAGCTTTGTTTTTTTGCTAATACTTTCAGAGTAGCTTGGACTTCTTCCTTCAGTACAGTTATGCTACCTCTTGTGATGTTTGACATTCAAATAATATCTTTTGACATGTGACTTTATATTTCTTATCCCCTTGATGTCTCCTGCTTCATTCAGCATCTTGCCTATATAGCCCTTCAATATCCTTACACCTAGATGCTGAAATATTTCTTATTTAGTTCTTTCAATATGTTCTTCTTTACTGGTTTTCTAACTTCAGGTCTTTGCAAAATTCATTATAATACTGTACTTTGTCTCTTCTTGAGTGCCCTTTGAAATCTTCTTTTTTTAAAAAAGTTATTGTGATTTTAGTGAACGTTTACAGATAGTTTGGGTTTTCATTCATTCATCAATTTTTTCCCTCCTCCACCTACAGCAATTAACTTTGTAATGCATGTCTTGTTCCAGATTAATTGTCATACATGTAATACGTAATCACCCATTCCTCTCAGTTCTTCTCTTCACCTATTGCAACCTAGTGTTCACTGTCTATCCGTTTTCCCCTCTTCTCCCCCTCCTCGTGTCCATCCTATTTTTATAACACTGATCTTGTGCAGCAGTATTTGTCCTTTTACAAACTGAGGTTCATTCAGATTAATGTCTTTCAGACTCATCCATGTTGTGTAGTGTTTTACAAGGTCAATGTAATTACAATACAGATACCAATGTCATTTTTCAAAGAGATGGAAAAGGCAATTTACAATGTTTCCTGGAAAGAAAAGAGATCCCTGATAAGCAAAGCACTACTGAAAAAGAAAAACACTGTCTGTTTTCAAAATCTACTACACAACCAATGGGAATCGAGACAGCATGGTACTGGTACAGCAACAGACACATAGATTATAAGAATTGAATTGAGAACCCAGAAATCAACTCATCTACCTATGGTCAACTGATCTTTGACAAGGAGACATAATCAACTAAGTGGGGGATTGACAACCTCTTTAACATATGGTGCTGGCAAATTTGCACAACTGTCTACAGAAAACTGAGGCAAGACCCACACCTCTCACCATACACAAAACCAGCTCAAAGTGGGTCAGGGAGAAGTAAAACCAAAGAGTATAAAGCTCATCAGAGAAAAGCTAGAAACAAGTCTGGAAGCCCTAATCTACCACATGAACAGACTCCCACACATAACGAAAAACTTACAAGAGAAGAGAAAAGAGACCAATAGGACCTTCTAAAAAGAAAATCCTTATGCATATTAAAAAAACCTTCTCTAACAGGGTTAAAAAAGGATGCCTACAGTCTAAGAATATCTGATAAGGGACTTATATCTAAAATGTATAGACTAGTCTAGCTTCTCAATGAGAAAAAGACAAATAACCCAATCACAAAATTAGTACAAGCTACGAATAGACATTTGACCAAAGAAGAAAGTCAGATGGTCTACAAACACATGAAGAAGTGTTCAAAATCTGCAGATATTATAGAAATGCACATAAAGATAACAATGAGATCCCATCTCACCTCAGCAACATATCAAAGTTCAACAGGGCAGCAAACAAACAGCAAACACTGGTGCCGATGTAGAGGTAGGAGGGAAGGGAACATGGTACAACCCTTGTGGGTGGCAGGCTCATGCGTCCTCAAAACGTTG
>NW_006399824.1:2068250-2099251 GCF_000299155.1 Elephantulus edwardii | reverse complement strand
AGATGGAGCCTCAGAATTCTTGCCTCCAAGGAGCCACCCGGTTTAACCCTTTCCAGGACTCTGATAGTGTTTAAAATACTGGTGGCATAGCTTTTAGCGTCACAGTAACAGTATGGTGAAATTATCGAACAATGTCACATGCCAGCAAAATTCTGCTGAAGATTATCTAAAAATGACTGAAACAATACATTGATAGAGAACTACCAGAAATACAAAGTCAGGTTTAGAAATAAAGCCAGGTTTAGGAAAAGCTGTTGCATTAGAGACATTATATCCAATGTTGTTTGGATCTTGGCTAAACACAAAGTGTATCAGAGGTATGTCTATCTGTGTTTCATTAGTATGCAAAGACATTTGACTGAATGGATTGCAAAAATTGTAGCTAACCTTGAGAAGAATGGGAATCTCAGAGCATTTGATTGTGCTCATGTGAAACCTATCATTGGACCAGGAAGCAGTCCGCAGAACAGAGCAAAGAAACACTGACTAGTTCAATATTAGGAAAGGAGTGCATCAGGGATGCATCCTGTCTACATACCTTTTCAATCTGTATGTGAAACAGATCATTTAGGAGGGTGGGCTTTACAAGGAAGAATGTGGCGTCAGGATTGGAGGATCAACAATCTACATTATGCAGATGACATGACCTTGCTTGCTAAAACTAAGGAGCACTTGAAGCATTTGCTGCAGAAGATCAAAGACTGCAGTCTTCAATATGGATTGAAGCTCAATATCAAGAAGACAGAGATTCTCACTACTGGGCCATTTGGCAGTATCATGATAGATGGAGAAAAGATTGAGATTGTTAACAAATCTCAGCTTGCTCAGATCTACCACAATCAACATTTTTGGCATCAGCAGGCAGGAAATCAAAACACAAATTGCAATAGACAAATCTGCTGTCAGGGACCTCTCCAGAGTGCTGAAGAGCAGCAGTGTCAATCTAGAGACCAAGAGGTGCCTGATCCAGGCCATGGTCTTTGCAATTACTTGCTATGCATCAGGTACCTAGACAATGACCAAGATGACACAAGAAAAATAGATGCCTTTGAGTTGTGGCATTGGAGAAGAGAACTGCTAAGAGAACAAACAGATCTCTGTCCTGGAGAGGGTGAAACCCAGTTGCTACTTGGAGTAAAAAATTTTGAGGTTCCCTCTCACATGCTTTGGTCATGTTGCCAGGAGGGACCAGTCCTGGGAGAAGGATATCATGCTTGAAAAGGTAGAGGAACAGTGCAAGAGAGGAAGATCCCCAGATGAGATGGATTGACTAAAATAATGAAGGCAGACGTGTCAGAGGTGGTGAGATTGGCTCAGGATAGAGCAGGGTTCAGTGAGTCTCAGGCGATTTAATGTTATATAATAACAACAGTATGGCAAACTGACAGATGAGGATGATTGTAAAGATTATAGTCATATACACTCTGTGTCACTTTGTTCTATTCTGTATCACAAGGATTCACTATGAGTCACAATTAACTCAATGGGAGTAAGTTTCCTTTCTTTGCCTTCATTACATGAGGTGAAATCTGGAAGCAAAATCTTGGAGAAGTGTCAGTGGGAGAGGCTGCACCGAGATGACAGGACAGAGGCCAAGAGAAGCAACAACATGTCCAGAAGTACTTTCTGGATACAGAAGACTATGAATCCAAACTCCAGCCTTGCAGCTGATTTGCTGTGTGGCTCTGGGTATGTGGACAGACCTCTCTGTGCCTCATAAAAACATGGCCATCAGTGCTTCACTGTGCTGCGGTATCGGCCTTCTGGCAATGAGAGGAAGCTAAATACAGAAGAGGTTTGAGATCCTTGGAAGAAAGGGAGTCTATAAATGCAAGAGATTATTAACAACATCCAATAATCACACTGCCTGCTAACAAAAGTTATGACGCCCTGAAATTGGGCAGAGAAACTGGCACTGTCAGCATGTCGACAGCAACTCTGAGCTGATCTGCCTCTTAGCGCTAATAACCCTCTGTGTTTGTTTATGTGGGGGCTTTGCCTCTGCAAACCAACCACTAATTATTTCCTCCACAGGGCATGCCCAGGAGGCTGCAGGAAGGGCGTGGTTATGAGAGGACTGCAGCTCTGAGAAGGGGGTCCAACCCGGCCCCCAGTGGGTTAGGGAGGGCCTGGGAACAGAAGGTTCTTTCAGTTCTCAGCACCCACCTCTCCCACAACCTGGAGGAGCTGGGCAGGTGGCTTTGCCTTCTGGGGCCTCAGTTTCCCCACTGGAGCTGCCAGTGCAGGAAGGTGAAGCGGTGTCATGGGCTGTGTGATCCCGGATCACCTTCTGGCTGGGTCTGGGGGCATGTGTGACTTGTCCACCTGGCAGCTGGCACAGAGGGGACGTCCACCCACCCATGAAAGTGCTGGTGCCTTTGGTTTTCATAGCCAAGTCCCAATGATGCTTTCTGGGAGTTAGTTTTTGTCAAGTCCTGTGTCTTGGAGTCTCATGGCCTCGTGGTAAAATGGGGTCCAGAATTCTGCCTGGCCAGGCCTGAGACCCCAGACCCCAGGCTCCGTGAACCACACAAACCTGCATGGGGGTTACCGTTTCATAGCCCCGCAGGGCCAGGGTGCGCCTGAAGGTCAGTTCTTAGGCTGCTGGGCAGACCAAGCTTCCGGCTGGGGTCACTGCCTGGGCGGGGAGTGAGGCTGCTGCCTCTTCTGCTGTCATTTTTCATCCGCGCAGATGCCTGCAGGGACTGTCCTCCAGGTCCCCTGCTCCTTTGCCTCCTCTCTCTCAAGACAACTGCTCTCATTCTGTCTCCCTCTCGCTACACGGCCTATTTTTAACTTTCTGCTCTGGGGAGGGGGAAGGGCGGCTGGCAGTCATCTGTGCCTCTCTCCTTTCTCTTTGTCTCTTTTCTTCTCTCCTGCCCTGCACACCTGGCCAGTCCCTTACTCAGCTCCTCCCCGCCCTCCTGGCTCACCTGGCTCTCCTCTCCTGCCCCTAACCCTTCCATTCTGCCCCCTGGAGGAAGAATGTCACAGTTGCCCCCAGGCCTGATCACTCCTTGAGGAGGCCTGATTATATCCAAGGTGACCAGAGCAGAGATCATACCAAAGAGCGGATCCTGAAAAGACTGTGGGCCTGGTCACGAAAGCCCACACCCAAATTAATTAACAGGTCTCCCACCCCAAATTCCAAGCAAAATACCATCTTACCTAGTCCTTTCTAAAACCCCTATAAAACGAAACCACCGCCTTTGACTGCCCATGCGCCATTTGGACCTTCACAATGGCCACTTGGCGTCCCTCTCAGACCAAGTTGTTAATTTCTTGGGACTAACTTCTTTCTTGCCCTCAACTCTTTTTTCCATCTAACCCCCCCTCCTCTCGCTCTGTCTTTGGGCCGCCTCCCCAGCCCCAGTCCGATAGGGTGGCTTCCCCTTGGAGTAGCAGCTAGTGGCTAGTCCAGTGAATCCTTTCACACAGGGACTGCTTCTTCTTGGATACCTGTTCTGTCCTTGGTGACCCTAAAGTTGAGCTTTTCTGAATTTCCTCCTACTTTCCTTTTCAGGTAAGCCTTAAGGGTCACTTCTTCCCTTCCATTAACTGTAGGGAGCTCTGGAGGTCTAGAAGTTGCCCTGCAATCCAGAAGGCATGCAATTAAAATCATCAGCTGCTTTCTGGGAGAAGTATGGGCAATCTCCTGTGTGATTAACTGCCTCTGAAAACGCACCAGAGGGGTCAGCCATGGGTTGGTTCTGGCTCAATGTACAAAGCAACAAGAACATGGGGTGGGCCAGGAATAGGACAGCTAGTGCTTGTCTACCCAGACCCTTTCCACCTTCCTTGACTACCAACTCGAGGGTTATCCTCCTCCAGCCTCTCCCTCAGACTCCGTCCCTGTTCTGGAACTTGGGTGAGGCCCCTCCTGGCTTTAGAGCACAGCCTGTGACTGGGCCTGGCCCATGACAACTGGTCCTGGTTTTTTACTGGATTTGGTAGGCTTCTACCACAGGTTGTAAGTTGTGAGATTTGGGTTGTAGGATTCAGTGGCCACAGCAGGGGACAAGTATCTGGGGAAGGAATTGACTAAAGAAAATGAGGAGAGGCTGGCCAGAACTCTGCTGAGCACCCAGGCCCAACTGTCCCTGATTTTTATGTCTCAGCTCTACGGGCTACTGATATTTCTTTTTTTCCTTAAGGAAAAGTGACTTAAGTCACTTGCAATTTTTTTCTTTCGAATTTAATTTTATTGGTTTTGAGAATGTACAGAATGAAGCATATGCCAATTTGATTATTTCTACATACTCAATCCAGAGTTCCCCTTCTCTTCTGACTTGTTCCCTTGTTAACACAAACACACTGTCCTCTAAGGCTTCCATCTAATCTTTGGAGTAGTTTTCATTACATAAATCTCATAGTTACTTTTTACACTTTTAGTTTTTCACTTTTCTGAGTGAAAATTCATAAATCAGATTTGTTTCCAATCCTTCATAAGCATTTTGTTTTAGAACATTAATTATTATTGATTAGTGTAATTAATTATAATGTCTCATCAAACCCTATCGATCTCAAAGGTTTGTTTTGTTTTTTAGACTGATGGGAGGTGTGAAGGAAATGGGAAGGATCTTGCATGGAAAACAATGTATTCAAACTTTATGAATAAATTAGTATAAAAATTTAATAAATCTCATAGTTTTTAAAAGAGTGTGATCCTCAAGATAGATTTTTTTCTTTCTGGTGAGAAGAATTTATGTTTGTAATTAATCAGCTGGTCTCATTTTAGATGATCCCTATATTTTTGGTAACATTTAAACATCATAGTCAGGATCAAGTCAAACATAGGCTTTCTTGCTACATCTGGCCTAATCAAGGTGTTGACCTTGGCTACATCAGTGTCATAGAGCTGCTTTATAGCTTCTTTGATTTGGCGCTTGAAGACCTTAACATCCACAATGAACACAAGTGTTTTGTTGTCTTCTATCTTCTTCACGGCTGACTCAATGGTCAGGGGAAACTTGATGATGGGGTAGCTCATTTTTCCTGGGGGTGATTTTCCGTATTTGGGCTGCCTTCTGAGTATCAGCATCTTAGGTTTCCAGAAGATGAGTGACGTGTGGATCTTCTTTTTTTGTGTGTGGCTGTGGATGCCCTTCAGAATGCCTTCTTGGCCTTTAACGCCTTTGCTTTGTCTTCAGTTTATGGAGGGGCAGGGGTTTCCTTCTTTACTTTCAGCACCATTTTTGTAAAAAGGCAAGGTGGATATTTTTAATAGGTAAGTTTAAGCTAGAGGTAGGTATTAAAAAGACTCCAGGAATATTTTTTTAAAATAAGTTTTAAATATTGCCTCAAACAATAGTTCCAGGGATTCAAATAGCCCCTTTTTGTTTTTGTTGTTAGGTACCATTGAGTCAAGTACGACTCATAGCAACCCCATGAACAAAAGATCTGAAACCTGTTCCATCCTGCACCATCCTCACACTTCCTGACACACAAGAACCCATTGCAGCAGTCACTGTGCCAGTCTACCTAGTTGAGTGTCTTCCTCTCCTTCACTTGACCTTCCACTTTTCCCAGTATCATGCCCTTCTCCAAGGAATAGCCCATCCTAGCAACATGCCCAAAGTATGTGAGCCGAAGCTTCACCATTCTTGCCTCCAAAGAGAACTCCGGCTGCACTCTCTCCAAGACATACCTGTTCATTTTCTTGGCGGTCCATGGGATGTTCAGTGCTCTTCTCCAACACCACAGCTCAAAGGCATCAATTCTTTTTTTATCATCCTAATTTATTGTCCAGTTCTCAGATGCATAGCAAGTCATGGGAAAGACCATGGCCTGAATCAGACACACCTTAGTCCTAAAACTGACATCACTACTCCTCAATAATTTGGAGAGGTCCCTAACTGCAGTTTTTCCCAGTGCAATACATCTCCTTCTTTCCTGCCTGCTGGTACCAAGGGTGTTAATATAATCCCTTAGTTTCAGAAATTCAAAGTTCTTGAAAACTTGAAATTCAGTTCTTCATTATTCTCCTTTTGATCAATATTTTTCTACAGCATCTTTGATAAAAATGTTCATTAATGATAGTTGGGCACCATCTAGTTCTTCTGATCTCATGGTGAAGGAGGCAGTGGTTTAGCCACACAGTCCATGTCTCCCTCCTGTTCTTGACCTTACTTCCTTTGTGTCTCCAGGCAAATAGATTTAAACTGCCACACTTCAAAAGATTGTACATTTTTAAGACCTCAGGCAACAAACTAGGAGGTAGAATAGAACACTAAATACGTTATTAGGACAATTAACTGAGATGTCATGTGAAAATATAACTCTAAACTTCCAAATGAAAGAACCAAATCCTTTAAGAGTTCTGATTGCATGTGGACAGCCTCAGTAGCTACATGGGTAGGGTGTCATTGTTGTAAACGTATGTACACAATTGTTGTCAATATGTTAATTTTTGTAAATTTACACAAATGTAAATGACAAAATTTTTTCCAGTTCAAATTTCCCCGTAATTTGACTTATTGAGAGTCATTACAATAATCACTTGGCAACTCTTAGAGATATTTGTTTTTGTTTGGTTTTTTTCCACTTGTAGCTGTGAGATTCCTCAGTTCACCAGATTCAATCTTAGCTTTTCTTTCTAACCCGTCTTTTCTCTTTATCCCTTACACAGTCCCCTGTGCTTTCCTATTGTTGAGAATTCCCAAATACACAGGCCAGGCACCACTTTTGGACTTGAAACTCCTCTGCAGCTGTGCCTGGACACCTTTTTGAGACTTTGCAGAGACACCTGAAATGCAATATCCCAAGTTGAACTTGTCCGTTGACCCTGCCTTCCAGGGTTTTCTGACCTAAGAATTAATAACCCCTTGGGGTGTTAAGGGTTAATTGTTCAAAATAGCTTCCCTAGCCATTGACTTTGCCTTTGCCATGAGGATGAACAGGAACATATGAATAGAGCGTGTTAGCCTAGCCACAAGGAGATTGGTCTGTGCCACCACTAAACTGAGCAGATTCAGCAGTGGATTTTGAGAATCTCATCACTACCTCTTCAGGACCAGAGAGAGCCTTGCACGAGCCAGATCCACAGAGGAGTGGGAGTAGCAGTCAAAAGAGAGAACCAGAGACCTGACATGAGATGGGGCTCACCTCAAGATTGCTACCCCTTGGAACCACAGAAGAGCTTTTGCCCAAGTTTTTTGGTTGACCGGGATGAGAGTTATAATAGGTGATTGGATGGATGGATGAGAGACTAAATAAAATTAAGAAATTAGGAGCATGAAAAGAGCCAGGGCCACATGAGATGGTCATCTCTGACTTCTACCAATGTCACAAGGGGGAACTTGCCAGACTAAGAGCTTTGTAACACTGGCCTAAAGTCTCAAGGTTCTAGGCTGAGGTGATACAAACACATTTTGGAAGCCGTCCTAACTGAGTGATTGTATCTTGCTGGGAAGCCTTTTGACTTCCCTAATATGGTTCTTTGTGGTCTGTGAGCTGTCACAATGGATTTCAGACTCAATAAAACAGTAAGATGGGTGTTGAGATGAATAGAAAGAGGCGTGGGAGTGTGGGGGAACATGTTTGACTTCATGGGAATTGATTGTGTTTTGTGTCTATTGTTGATGAGGTCAGTTACCCTTTGTGGAGTTGGTAGAAGTCAGATATGGCCATCCTCACCTGGCCCTTGCTCTTTTCATACCCTTAACTTTTAATTTTACTTGGACACTCATCCATCCGTCTGATCATCCATTTACCCAGCTATCTTTGAACTAAGGAAGAGGAGCTAGGTAGGTGCTCCTGAAGGAGGTACTACCCAAACGACAGTAGGAACCGACCATGGGAGCTCTGACTCCTCATCTAACCTCTAGGAGGTTATTGGGTGTAGTACTTGGATGCCTTTCCTCAGCCCCAGGATCTGACTCAGTTTCCCCACTGCCAGAGGCTCCCTGCTGACAAACAGGCACTTGTCTAGGCCCTTGCCGAAATCCCTGCTGCCTGACTGTCACTTCTGTTGATCAGTGTAGTGTTCTAGAGCTTCCCAGTTCTCTGTACAATCAACAAGGTGTCAAGGAAGGAGGTGCTTCAGAAATGATCAGGCTCTACACTTACAGGAAGGGGCAGGAAGGTTAAGTAACTTTCCTGAAGCCACATAGTGGGTCTGAATCCAACTGTAATGGCTCTTCTCATCTGGCTTGGCTGTGACCTCAGATCAAATCCAGGGCCTTGCGCACAAGCCAGACTCATCCACTGGATGCTGACAGGGCCTCCTCAGCTTCACCCCACACGCCTTCCAATGCTACTAGCTCTGGGCAGCCCCATATTTCCTAGGGCTGCTATAACAAAGCAGCTTGCTATACAAGCTGGATCCTTAAAACAACAGCTATTTGTTCCAGAGGCAAAAATCTAAAAATCAAGGTTCTGGCAGGGTTAGTTCCTTTTGGAAGCTCTAAGGAATAATCTATTCCATGCCTCCCTCCTAGCTTCTGGGCATTGCTGACAACGCTTGGTGTTCCTTGACTTGCAGGAGGGCCACTCCAATCTGACTTCTTGTGGTGCTATTTCTGTGTGCCTCTGGGTCTTCAAGGGGGCCTTTCTATAAGGACATCAGTCATTGGATGTAGGGCTCACCCAATCTAGCGTGACCTCATCTTAACTAGTCACATCCACAAAGACTCCATTCTGAAATTAAGTCATATTCTGAGGTTCAGGTGGACATGAATATTGGGAGGATGCTAGAGAACTCAGTACCCACCTCTAACCTTTCCTCACTTCTGCTAGGTCCTCCCCTCTTTCTAGTAGCCTCGTGTGTCTGAAACCCGGTCTCTGAGACTTCTCTTAACACCATGGCTTGACTACTTGTTCAACACCTGCCCTAACTAGTCTTTGTGGTGGTCTCTGTGCTAATGCATTGCTTTACTAGCTAGTCCAGATGAACATGAAGGGTTGGGCATCTCAGTCCTGGCTGCACCTCCCAGCTCAAGGGTCTCCAGGTCTAAGAATTCTGTTATTTATTATGGCTCACTCTTATAGTTCTGTTATTACCCTGGCTTTTTGAGCTCAGTCAAATTGAGGCAGGAAAGCCAGACTTCAGATCAGTTCAAACTGATTCAGTCTTAGCTGACACAGTGGTTAAGAACAGACCTGTACTGTGTATTGAATGTGGGGGTGCCTGAATCTGAATGAGAAGAATTACTAGTTGAAGTCCTATAATGGAAGTCTCAGAAAAGGTGTAGCAAACCCTTTCAGGAACCTGATTCAGAAGACTAGATTATTGCAAGGACTGCGAGTGTGATAGAACACATTCAAAGTATCTTGGTCAGCTACCTTCTCTGAGCTGGGCAACATTGTTTCTGGCTCTGCTATTCAAGTAATCTGGCTTGCTGTATAATATGTACCTTGCTTTCTTTTTTAAAATTTTTTTATGTGCATTGCTTTTGTTTCCTAAGAGGGAAATTTGATTTCTGTAGGTTTTTGACCCCATAATAGTTTTCATTCTAGCTACCTTTTATCAAATTTTACAAATTACATTTTGTTCCTGTTTTGCTTCACCAGCTATTTCTAAACTGGAAAGCTTTGCTTCGAAGTTCCTGCTTAAAGTCAGACATACCAAGATTTGAACCATAGCTCAACCATGTGTAAGGCTGGATGATTTCATTACCTCCCTGAGCCTCAGTTTCCTTTTGTGTTAAATGGTGCCATGAAAGCCTATGTTGAATATCTGCGGAGGAACTGAGAGAGGTCTGGGAAGTACCTGACTTGTAGTAAAGTGGCTCAGTGATTCTCCTTCCTCTCCTCCCTGACTTGGGACTGAGCCCCTAACATATTTTAAAATGCAGGTATTGAATGTTTGTAACATCGTGATTCATCATCACAAGGATATGGAAAAAGTTCAAATGGCCAACCACAATCAACTGAATTGAGAAAGTATGGTACATTCCCATGATGGAATACAATGCAACATTCAGGAGTAATGATTCTGTAAATCACTACCTAACTTGGGAGGAACTAGAGAGCATTATGCTGAGTGAACTCAGTCCCATAAGGACAAATACTGTATAAGACTGTTATTGTAGAAATAGATAACTAGTAATACGTGTATAAGGATCTAAGGGGGGAGGAGGGAGCATAGGGGTGAGGATGGGGCATGTAATCATAGGGTCCCACAGTTTGATGAGTGGAGGGAGGGGTGGGTTAAGGAAATGGGAAAGATCCAGTGTGAAAAACAATGTATACAAAACTATGTAAGTAAACTAGTATAAGATTAAAAGTTTATATTTTTAAAAAAATCCAGGTGTTGAAAAATGGGAAGAGTAAGAGGCAGCCGAGGAGAGGTCGGCAGGGGAGAGAGTGAGAGTTATCATCAGCTCTCACTGAGCTCAGAAACACTGATTCAGCACTCACCTCCTCTTCCACGGTGAGAAGCTCTGCAGGGCTTGTAGGCAGAGAGAAGTTCAAGGAGGGGATGGGGAAAGACGGGTGGAGGTGAAAGAAAAGACGCAGAGAGACAAAGGGGAATAAAGTGAAAAGGAAATCAGAGATGGAGAGGGAGAAACAGCCTGTGTCCAGCAGTGAGGAAGACAAAGACAAGATGGAGGGACAGTCAGGGACTTTGCAGAGGGAGAGAGCTGGAGAGAGGCCGCAGGCTCAGGAAGCGAGAGTGGTGTGGACATGTGGACGTGTGCTCTGCAGTAGGACACGAGCAGGGAGAGGAGGCCAGAGGGCTGGCTGCTGCCCAGGTGGAGAAAGCTCTGAGACTTTCTCTCTCTACTCTGAGAGGAAGCAGAATTGTCTCTCTTTGAGTTCCTTATTTGATCTCAGGACCCTTGTGCCCCGCAGAAGGACTTCTGACAAATCCAGCTATGCTGAGATGTTAGGAAATAATTTGGTAACTTTCTCTCTAGAGGACAATTTTTAACTCAAAGCGAAACTCTGCTAGTGATGGGTCAGGAGAGACTTAGAGGTCAGGCTGCCCTCTCTGGCTCCTCTTCTCACTATTATCTCTTCCTCTCATCTTCTCTGGAGGCTCTTGGCAGGTGGGAACCATTTCTTTTGTGTCTTCTAACCCCCAATCAGTGTCCAGCGAGGTCTCCCCATGAAGAGGGGACTTCTTGAGTAGAGGTGGAACAGTGACCAAGCCTTTGTATGTATGCACCATGCCATAGAACAAGACTCCAGCTAAGGTGAAAGTCCTCCTGCAGTGACTTGCTGTGTGTCATTGTGCAACTCATTGCCCATTCTGGGCTTGCACTGCCCGTTTGACAGGCAGAATTTGCACCAGAATGACTTTGAAGAGCCTTTTAGGTGTGATGGTCTCTGGGTCAGAGCTTTTTAATCTGAGTGCAGCAAGACAAGGTGATGGTGGGAGAATGTCAAATGACTTCATGTTCTATGGACCTAGACCAGCCAGGCAACCAAGCTCCTCCCTCTGGAAATTGCAAGAGAATTCTTAGAGCTGAGGTCATCAGAGACTCTTGTGCAACTTTTTTAGTGACAGGTGCAGAAGTCAAGTTTCAGGGGGAGGGATGATTTGCCCACCCTCCACAGAACGTTGATACTGGCTGAGGACGACAAATATGCCTCCTGCCATTCTGTACAGTGGGTTGGGATAAGCACTGGTGGGCTCCCTGGTAGAGGTGAAAACTAAGATAGGTTCTGAATGAAAGTGTGAACTAATAGAAGTCAGGGGGAAAGGGTGACTGAAGTTGATGAATCTTCCAGGGAAAGACTCTAGACTCCTCTTGGCCCCAGGGGTCAGTTGTGAAGGGAAAGCAGATTGGATTGTCCCCCAGCCCTTGGCCTTTTGACCTGTCTATGCTCCTGTGGACCATAGAAGCCCTGGCAAGGTCCAGTGTGGGAAAGGACTGCTCTGTTTGGTCCCTGGAATGTGATGATAGAGGGATCCCTCTGTCATGTGGACTCCCTGAGGTCCAGTGGCAGAACTGGTCAGCCACGGCTGTGAATCACTGGGAGACCCGGCTGGCAGAGACAGTACATATCCCAGACATCCAGCTTGCAACTCAGGCAGCGGGCAGCAACATATCATTTTAACAAGGTTGCAAATTTCCTTGTCACCAAGAAGGTTGACAGCCATGGCTAGCCCACCTCACTCATCTCCAGGCTCCCCACCCCCTACCCTGCCCTGATCCTTCCCAGGCTGGGAGGTGGGTGCTGCATGCATTGGGGTGATAAGTCCAATCCATCAGGCCTGGAAGGAGGAACTGGCCTCTGCCATTCCTCCCCGCCCACTTCCTGCTCTACCTGGCTCTGCTCTCTGGCACCCTCTCCTCTGATTACCGGTCCCCTGTCTTCAAGCATGCTGTACTCATTTTCCTTTCTAGATCTCTACCCACTGTTCCTGCTTCCTTTCCCCTCAACACTGCAGAATCTCCCTTCAAGGCCTGGCTGCGGGCTCTGCCCAGAAGACTGCCAATGGCTGTACCAGCTGGAACTTAGAGCAGTGAGGGCATGTGAGGCTTGTTGACTCCAGTGACTGGACTGCCTGAGCACAAGGACACTAGGATCATGAGGCTGCATCCAGGCTCGGGGAATGGGAGACTTCAGAAAGAGGGTCCTGAGCCATTAGTGTGTCTACCAGGGACCAGGAGGCTGGAGTATGTGTGCCTTACATTTGCTTTCCTTGCTGAGGCATCTGTGGCTGGTTTTCTCAGCCTATGCATGCATTGAAGCTAAACCACCTCTACTGTTTGTCCTGTCTGCCCAGAGAAGATGTAACTTCATGATGGCAGGCTCCCTGCCTTGTCTTTGTCTGTGTTCCTCATGGTATTAAGGGAGCTCTGGTGGCCTAGTGGTTAAGGCATTTCACTGCCAACCCAAAGGCAAGCAGTTCAAATCCACCAGCTACTCCATTGGAGAAAGATGGACAACCTCTTCCTGTACTGTTTACAACCTCTGAAAACCCACTGGAGGGTTGACTATAAGTTGGTTTCAACTTGGCAGCACACAACAAAAACAACAATATTGTGTTAGGTGCTCAAATGGAGGGACGGAATAGAAAACTGCCATCTCCCCAGCATTGGAAACTGGGCTTTGACAGAGGAGGAACCTGGACTCAGAGAGAAGAGATTTCCTCAGGGGCCCAAGACTGAGTGCTGAGGTCCCTGTGGGCCACTAGAGGTCGCTGTGAGGCTGCTCTGACCTGAGAAACGTCTCAGGCTGGGCGGGACTCAGCTTCCAGTCTGACATCTGGGGTCTCTAGGCTGCCTCCCCACCTCCCATGGCCCCATGGAAGTGCCCCTTCCTTTTCATCAGAGGCTCTGGGAGCATTCATTCGTGATTTTCCCTCCCCATGTAGGGGAGTCTCACCTGCCATTATCTCATTTTACAGATGGGAAAGTAGAGGAAACTTAAGAGTTAGTGCTTGGACACTGGGGCCCAGCCAGCAGGCTGTACCACCTATGCACTCAGACGTGAATTCAAAGGTCTTTAGGTCAGAATGATCACAACATTGGCTCGGGCTAGGCCTCAGACTCCCCAAGGAGGCAGATATGCCCTTATAGGCCTAAACCTGCGCTAAGACCCACCAGCAGAGAACTAGGACCAGAGCGTGCCTGGGCCCAATATCTCTATAGAGGAGCCTGGCAGCACTCTTATTTCCTGTAGCTTGCTCTGGGCCAGCATGGTTACCATGCAGGCTTTTCTTTACCACGATGTTGGATGTTCTGAGTTCACATCCAATCTTCCAGAGTTGTGACCTTGGGGACCACGCTCTATGAACTCTGCTGCTCCGGTGCAGTAACTCTCAGCTCAGCCTCTGGTACCCTGGGACACTGCTTCTCTAAGTCCCATCGTCCTCATCTCTAAAATGAAGTCACTCTGATCAGGGCAGCACTGAACGTTTGTCTAATTCAAATTCTCACTATAGTGTAAATGTCTGATAGCAGAGTTCTTACTGAAGCCACGCTAATGGGGAGGAGAGGCTGAACAGACTGCTTGGGGCTGCTGCAGGGATAGGCCATAATATGGCTCAGAGGAGGCGCCTGGACACCTGAACACCCCTCTTGATTCTGAGCCCCACCATTTCAAGCTGGCTTCCTTATTCTTCCTCCTTTTGCTCCTCTCTCCCTCACCCTTTCTCTATCTTCCCCCCTTACTCCTTACCTCACTCCCTCTCTATTTCTCCCTCCCTCTCTCTTTCTCCTTCGCCTTCTCCTCTCCTCTTTTTTCTCTGTGGCAGCTGTTAATTCAGTCCTCCCCCTCAGCAAGGCGAGTCCTAAAGTCCTGGCCCTCGGCCAGATTTGCATTGGTGGTTTATTGATTTCATTAAGCGAGTTCTGTAAAAAGTCCCCCACCCTTGATGTGAGCCTGGGCAGAGGTGGAGCGGCGCATCCGCAGGACTCTGGCCACTGCTGCCTCCAGGGACAGCCTGTTTTAGGGACCTGTGATTTCTGTGACCTTCATCCCTCCATCCATCTCAGATTCCTTCAGGAGTGAGGTCACTAAGGAGTGACAGCTGAATAAAGCCTGGAACCCTTCTTAGGAAGAGAGGCCTCTTTGGACATGGGCAGAGGGTTGCTGGGAGTCTGGCCATGAAGCCCCTGCTCCTACCCTGTCACCTGGTCCCCCCCTCAGACAGCACCTCCTCCTGCAGGTGCCCCACCCAGACTCCCAGAAGTCTCTTCTGTCCTCACATGACAGCTGCTGTTGCAGAGGCCTGTGGCGTGCCCTCTGTGCCCACTCGTGCCTGGCATTGCCAGATGTCTCCATGGAGCAGGCATTTGCTGCGTCTGCAGAAGAGGCAGGAATGACTTTAGGTGACCTACAGGCTCCCTGCCTGCTTCCAGACCAGGGAGCACTGGACTTGGACCAGAGACTTGGGCCACAGCACCACTGCAGCCCCCACAGCCATGTGACCCTGCCCCTCTGCTGCCCTCTCTGGGCTTCTGTTTGCTGGGTATAACTAAGAAGGTTGTGTCAACAAGGCCCCTCTGGCCTGTGTTTGTCTATCTTGTCATTCAAGGGGAGATGTCCTCACAGCTCAGAGTGAGAGTCTGGGTGGTAGAATGCGCCCACCCACTGGGGCAGCCACTTCTTACACCAGCTCAGCTAATAACAGGCACCCTGATTCCCACCTTAGAGATGAACAACTCAGAGAGGTCGGGTGACCAGCCTTAGGCCACACAGCTCTCAATTGGCAGAGCTTGCTTATAGCCCAGCTAATTCTAACAGGGGTGAAGATGAGGTTGAAAATACCTCCTTCCTCCCCAGAACTCCAGGGAAGCACCTGTCCGATAGGAATGCACAGGAGGCCCAATGTGGAGAAGCTGTGTGTGGTGTGGTCCCATTGTCTGGAGGGGGTGGTCAAGACCGGGATTGGTGGGCTGCTTGACACAGTCCCCCCTCCTGGGGTACTTGGGCGAGAGGAGGGGGCATTGCACCTTGCAGGAGCTGGACTGGGCTCAGGGGACATGCTTTGGTGACTTTATCCCTCACAGGCCGGCAATTCTTGGAGGCTCATTTCCTAGGTGAGGATAGTGAGGCCCAGAGAAGTTAGGGGGCATGGTCAAGGTCACACAGTCTGAGTGGGGGTCTCCTTGAGACAGCCTGGTCCAGTCTTCTACTGTGACCCCCTCCTCTGATTTATAGCACGAGTCACCTGAACCACAATGGGCAAAACTGAGTTATTGTGGGGGGCCAAGCAGGAAACCAGGTGGAAGGTGCAGGTGGCCAGGCAGAAGCAGTTCCCAGTGGGGACCTGCTCCTCCCCCCATCTGACAGCAGCATCTTGTGAGGATCTTGGGTTCACAGCTGCTGTGAACATCTGCTTTGTCTCACACCTTGTTGCTACCCGCCACTCCCGCCACCCGCACCACTTTCCCGCCCGCCTCTCTTTACCGCCTCCCTCGGTTCCTTCCTTCATATCTTTGGGATTCACACCCCTACCATGCCCCACCTCCTTTCATTTTTTGGATCTCTCAGAGCTAGGCATTTATGCATTGCCCATGGTGTACCCATCTGCTCTGGTCGCTAGACCTCCCTGGCGAAAGGGTAGGGTGGACATGGGGTCCATGAGGCAAGACCCCAGCCCCCCATCTGTCCTCCATTCCCTGCTGGCCACTTCCTTATCTGTTAAATGTGGGTGATGCCTCTGAGATGACTGGGAAGGAGGAGGGGCTGAAGGTCTGTTCCCTTGTTAGGGCCCTGCCCTCACGTTCAAGGTCTGAGTTCTTACCTCTTCTACCCTGCCACTTTGGATGTGCTCTGACTCTGGTAGCCCTGAGAAGGTCCAGCATCCCATGCCCTACACTCTAAGCCCTTTCCAGCATCAAGGCTCCACTGGTGCCAACTTGATGATGATGACTCTGCTAAGTGGTCATCATCATCAAAACCTGGTGTGAATTGACAATTAAGAGTAGGTTACCTGACTAGGGTCCTGGGCCTCAATTTTCTCAGAGTGAGGGCTTCCTCAAAGGCTTGACGAGAAAGCCCATAAAAGGTCTTCAGCCCAGGGCCTTCCACAGACATCTAAAATGATTTGAGAAACTGGACTATGCTCTTGTTGAACGCCTCCAAATAGGCAACTCATCCCCTTCCAAGGCTGCAAGGGTGATGGGAGAGACTGGATGGTGCCTTTGCTTTGCTGAAATGCTCAGTGCCCTAGGATCTGCTCCTCTGCCCCACTCAGTTCCCCTTCCTCCTCTAGGATGCCTCCTCCCCCTACCACTCTGCTGACGTCTTACTCCGGGTCCTGCAGTCCCAACTGGCCGAGTGCACACCTGGCCCCTGGCCTCACCCTCACATTCCTGTTTTCTGCCACTTGACTCACTTCTCCACCTGGGATGTGGCAACAGCCTTCCAAGTGATTGTCTGTCCCTTTGTCGTCCTCAAAGTTCCTTTCAGTCTCCACCTTCATCTGGAGGTATTCAGAAGCAGAAACAAAAACATTGCTTTGGGATGTTTGTGTCAATCAAGTTCACAAAATAAAAGTACATGCCTGGATCATTCTTGCCTGTGTCTACACCTGTGTATGGAGGCAGTGGTGGTTCAGGGCTGGAATTCTCACATCATGTGGGAGACCTGGGTTCCATTCCTGGCTGGTAAACATGGGCCATCGCCACCTGTCAGTTGTTGTTGTTGTTATGTGCCATCAAGTTGCCTGTGACCCTATGTACAATAGCCCTAAACTCCCCGATCCTGTGCCAATTTCACCATCTCTGACAAACCCGATTACCCCAGTCACCGAATCAGTCCATCTCATGGAGGACTTTCCCCTCCTGCTCTGTCCCTCCACCCTCCCAAGCATGACATCCCTCTCCAAGGACTGGTCCCTCCTTGCAACATGTCCAAAGTATGTCAGACGAAGCTTCAGAATCCTTGCCTCCAAAGAGCAGCCTGGTTTAACCCTTTCCAGGACAAACCTGTTTGTTTTTCTAGCAGTCTATGGTATATTCAATACTCTTCTCCAACACCGCAGCTCAAAGGCATCAATTCTCCTTCTATCATCCCTCGTCATTGTCCAGCTCTCTGATGCATAGCAAGTGACTGGAAAGACCATGGCCTGAATCAGGTGCACCTTAGTCTCCATACTGACATCTTTGCACTTCAGCACTTTAGAGAGGTCCCTAACCACAGATTTTTCCATCGCAATACGTCTTTTAATTTCCTGGCGGCTGGTGCCAGGAGTGTTGACTGTGGAACCAAGCAAACCAAAACTGTGAGCAATCTCAATCTCTTCATCATCCATTATGACGCTGCCAATCGCCACACTGATGAGAATCTTTGTTTTCTTGATATTGAGTCTCAATCCATACTGAAGACTGCAGTCCCTGACTTTCCACAGCAAGAGCTTCAGGCCCTCCTCAGTTTCAACAAGCAGGGTTATCTGCATAATGCAGATTGTTGATGATTCTTCCTCCAGTCCTGATGCCACATTTCTTCTCATAGATCACAGCCTCCCGGATAACCTGTTCTGCATAAAGATTGAAAAGGTATGGAGACAGGATACATCCATCCCTGGCGTACATCCTTCCCAATTTTGAACCATGCAGTGTTTCCTTGCTTTGTTCTGACTACTGCCTTCTGGTCCAAGTATAGGTTTCATCTTAATATGATCAAATGTTCTGGGATTCCCATTCTTCTCAGAGTTAGCCACAGTTAGTTATGATCCACACAGTCAAATGCCTTTGCATAATCAATGAAACAAAGGTTTTATTCTGGTACTCCTTGCTTTCAGCCAAGATCCATCTAACATTAGCTACAATATCCCTAGTACCATGACCCCTTCTAAAACCAGCCTGGACTTCTGGTAGTTTTCTGTTGATGTGCTGTTCCAGTAGTTTTTGGATAATCTTCAGCAAAATCTTGCTTGCATGTGATATTAATGATATTGTTCTATAGTTTCCACACTCTGTTGGGTCACCTTTCTTTGGAATGAAAACAAATATAGATCTCTTCCAGTCAGTTGGCCATGTGGTTGTTCTCTACATTTCTTGGCTTAACTTGGTGAACACATCCAGGGCAGTATCTGTTAGTTGGAATATGTTAGTTGGTATACCATCCATTCCTGGGGCCTTATTCTTAGCCAATTCTTTCAAAGCAGAGGCTTATATTATTATTATTTTATATTGATTTGCTTATAAATTTCATATGCACTGTTTTATACTATTTTTCATTCACATTGTGTTTCATAGAATCATTTTCATGTATTATGTTTTATAAAATTCATCACCATTGAACTTTGTCCATCTTTACCCTGTCTTCTCAGGTCTCTAATGGATCTTTCTCATTCCTTTATTCCCTCCTCCACCCACCAAATTTTACAACCCTGTCATTTCTCCTGTACATACCCTGTGCTCCCACCACAACCCCCTTGGGTCCCCATATATGTTTTACTAGTTATCTTTCTAATATTTTTTAAAAAATTCTTAGTTTTATTATGAATTCTCATACTACAAACAGCACAAGAATCAGTTTCAGTTACTTTTCCTCCTTTTATGACCACCTAGGCCAGTGTTTAGATCTGATTGGAAAGGCCTTCTATTTTTACAATAATGGTCTTATGCAGTATTTGTCCTTATGAGACTGAGTTAGTTCACTCTGCATAAGGTTCTCCAGTCTCTCCCAAGTTATGTAGTATTTTTTTCTCCTGAGTGCTATGGAGGCTTTTGTGTTGCTGTGATTCAAGAGAAGCTTCAACAAAACTTCTGGACCAAGATGGAATAGGAAGTAAGGTCTGGCAATCTACTTCCAAATATCAGTTAATAAATGTTTTATGATGTTTCCAACAGGGTGAAAAGAAAATCTACTGACTGGGGAAAAAAAATTTGGCAATACTGTCTCAGACAAGGGTCTCATAACAAATGTTTACAGAATCCTACAGGTCCTCCACAAGAAAAAGACTGATAACCCAATTATAAAATGGGCAAAAGACATGGACAGACTTTTCACAGAGGAAGACATTCAGATGGCCAACAGACATATGAAGAAATGCTCAAAATCACTGGCAGTAAGAGAGGTGCAAATCAAAACCACAATAAGATACCATCTTACCCCAGTAGCAATGGCAAAGTTTAACAGAACAGCAAGTAAGAAGGGTTAGAGAGGGATGTGGATAGGGACTCATATACACAGTTGCATGGATTGTAAAATGGTATAATCGCTCTGGAAGGCAGTTTGGCCTTTCCTTGAGAAACTGAACATAGAAATTCCATATAATTTAGCTATTCCAGTGCTTGGAATATACCATAAGAAAATAAGAACTGAGATACAAATGGAGATTTGTATATCAATGTTCATAGCAGTGTTATTCATAATTACAAGAACATGGAAACAGCCTAGAAGTCCAACCACCATGGAATGGATTCCTATTCACACAATGGAATCCTATGCATCATGTAGGAGCAATGATTTTAAAAATTACTACATAACTTGTGAGGCACTAGAGGACATAATGCAGAGTGAACTAACTCAGTCCTGTAAGGACAAATACTGTATAAGCCCATTATTGTAGAAATAGAAAGATAACTAGTAAAACATGTGAGGATCCAAGGTGGGAGGGTAGGAGCAGAGAGGGGTGAGGATGGGCAAGGGAGTAATCACAGGGTCGCACAATTTGATGGGTAGAGGGAGGGGTGGGTAAAAGAAATGGGAAAGATTCAGTGGGGATCTTGAAAGACAGAGCAATGGTGGGCATAGTTCCATACTGATTAATTTTATAAAATTTAACTAATAAGAATGATTGTATGAAACACAATGTGAATGAAGTATAGTGTGAAACACCATGTTTACGAATTTTGTAAGCAAATAAGTGTGTGTTGTGTACCATCAAGTTGGAACCAACCCGTAGATGACCCTCCAGAAGGTTTTCAGAGGCAGTTAAATGCACAGGAGGAGATTACCCGTCCTTTTCCCGCAGAGCAGCTGGTGGCCTCGAACCACGTGCCTTTGGAATTGCAGCACAGCTTCTTGCCACTAGGCTACCAGAGTTCCCTAAGCAACCAATGTTGTTGTTGTTGTTGTTGTTGTTAAGTGTTGTCGAGTCGCAGGTGACTCATAGTGACCCTCTTAATGGAAGTCCTGGACACTTCCTGTATAACTTTCGTCCTTTCTCCAGGTTCATAGGGTTTCCAGAGGCAAGCTATTGTGGAAGTGGATGCCACTCCTGCTTCCAAGCTTGTTTGAATAGGGGAGCTTCACCAAACACTGTCCACCATGGGACAGTATTCAGCTTCACGGCAACCATGAGTTACCTCTGTACAGCAAGTGGACATACTAGGGTTACACAACCTAGAAGATTGTTTCACCAAAAACAATTAAAGGCTGGCCCGAGGGCCGCGGAGTAGAGTCACCCACCTTTGGCTTGGGAGCACGGGTTTCTGTCCGCTAGACCAACTGCTCGCTCTCTCTTTCTCTATGTTGTTGCTGGTGGTAGTGTTGTTAAGTGCCGTCGAATCGCAGGTGACTCATAGGGTCAAGCAAACAATAGAAAAGAAAAACTTATTTTTAAAAAAATTATAACCAAAAAGAAGTCCTATAATGTGATAGTCATGCCCAATCATGAGTACCAGAGGTAGGGACTATTTGCTAGTAGCTAACAGCAATGCACACACTCATGTAAAAGCTGTAAAATAATTCCAGCATCCTAAGAAGTTTCTTTGTGCTCCTGTAACTTCACTAAGAAGCATCCATTACTCCAACTTTAAGCTCCAGAATGAATTTCCTCTCTTCTTGAGCTTCTTGTATGTGAACTTTACTGTATCTGTATTTGTGCCTGTCTTCTTTATTCGCACTTCTCTTTAATCCATTGAACATTTATTGGTTGTCAGATATGCTGTTGGTCAATCTCTAGACATTCAAATAGGAGACAGTTCTTTGTATCTGAGGAGATTAAAGACTGTTGTGTGCTTTTGAGTCAGAACCAACCCATAGCTGACCCTCCAACAGGTTTTCAGAGGCAATAAAGTGCACGGCAGGAGATTCCTCATTTTTTCCCCACAGAACATCTGGTAGATTGGAACTGATTGACTTTGGGGATTGCAGCTCAGCTTCTTATTTCTAGGCCACCATAGCTCCCTATTTAGACTATTTAGGAAGGTTAAAGTACAGAAACAGGTGAGAGGTGGACCAGATGTGCGCATCAGCTGACTATCTGGAGACTTCTGGGCCGGGGCTGCGGGATTAGAGACAAAGTTCATTCCAGGGAGAGATACTTCACATCTTGGCGACTGGCAGAAATGCTAGGTTGGAGGAGTGAGCAGAGGAAGTGAGACAGGTAAGCTGGTGGCAGATGGTGCTGTGTTAAGGAGGTTGGACCTGCAGACAGCAGTAGACTCTGAAGTCGGAGGGTGATGTGGTCAATAAAGGCAAGTTCTTACCACTGAACTGATTGGCAACACCATTATAGATGGAGAAAAGACTGAAGCTGCCTGCAATTTCATGCACAATCAATATCCTGGCAGTCAAGAAATCAAGAGACATATCATACTCACAAAGTCATGGGCCTCTCCAAATTATTGAGAAGAAATGATACTAGTTTGAGGGCTAAGGTGTCTGATTCAGGACACGATCTTTCTGATAATTTGCTATGCATCTGAGAGGTGGACAGTGAATAAAGATGACAGAAGACTTGATGCCTCTTAGCTGTGGTGTTGGAGAAGATCCCTGAACATCCCATGATGGCCAAGAAAACAAAAAGGTATGTCTTGGAGGAGGTGTCACTAGAACGCTCCTTGGAGGCAAAGACGTTGAAACTTCATCTCACATACTTTGGGCATGTTGCTGGGAGGGACTGTTCCTTGGAGAGGGACAACATGCTTGGAAAAGCGGAAGGTCAGTAAAAATCCAACCAGGTGGATTGATACAGTGACTGCTGCAATGGACTCTAGTGTATCAGAAAGTGTGAGGATGGCACAGGTTAGGACAGAGTTCAGATCTGTTGATCATAGGGTCACTATGGGTTATGCTCAACATGATGGGGCCTAATAACAAGTTTGACAAGAGTAGAGAAGACAGATTGAAGGAGGAGATGGTCCCTAGTGAAAAGAGGATCCATTAGAAAACTCTTCTAATTGTTTACTCTGGACAAATGAGACTGATGTCAAGACCAGGAGGGAAGGGTGGGGAGGAGACCAGGACAGAGACAGATGTGATTTGATCTGGGGATGCTAGCTGTCAGCAATGGCTGGGGAGTTAGGTCTGCCTTCAGTTCAGCATCTCATCTGTGAGTGTCCTCCGTCAAGGTGCTTGCTTTCTCCAGCAGTTCTTTTTTCACTGCTACATAGTGTTTCAACAAGCGACTGCCTGTAACTTACTTTCCTTTTCCTGAGCAGTTGTGCATTAGAGCTGTTCCTCATTTGGGACCATTCTGAACCGAGCAGCTATGCCCATTTCTGTGAATGTCCTCGGCAGGCACTTGCTTTTCTCTTGAGTAAAGGCTTAGGAGGAGGATTGCTGAGTCATGGGCTAGGCATGTGTTTAGCTCTGGTAAGTGATGCCAAGCAATTTTCCAAAATACTTGAACCAATTAGCACTCCCACCAGCAACACATGAGAGTTCCGGTTGCTCTGCATTCTCACCAACACTTGGAATTCTCATCCCTTTCAATTTTGCCCATTTTGGTGGGAGTATAATGGCCCTTCATTGTGGCTTTAATTTGTATTTCCCTTGTGACTAATGATGTTGACTGCTTTTCATGTGCTTATTGATAACTGGAGTGTTGTTGGAATACAGGACTCCTGGGATGAATTGATGTGGTTTGAGTGGAGCTATGTGTGCCCCACTGGCTTCCAAGACTGCGGGTTTTTAGAAGAGAATTGCGAGATCTTTCCTCCCAAGCTCCTGTGTGTAGTTTGAACCACCAACCCTTCAATTAGCAGTGGGCTACTAACTCATTCTTTCCACCCAGGGATTCCTTGGTAATATGCTTTTCTATGGTTATCACCCACGTTCCGTTCTTTCCCTCTCTGAACCCCGCTCTCTGCCTCCATGGACAGTGCTGTTTCCTACCACAAGTCTTTGAAAGTGTGGTGTCTTCTGCCAGCTAGGGCTGTCTCCTCATCTCCATCTCACTGGGGTTTGCTTTTCAAAACCTGAACCTAACTCCAGCTCCCCAGAAAGTCATTCCTCCCTGCTCATTGCTGCATGATTGATATTGCCCGTGGTTTGCGTGTATTAGGGTACTCAGCCCCCTGGTTGTGTTAAGAGTGTTCAGGCTCCCCCCCCCCCATGAACAAATGTGTGTGCCTCTGTGGCAGGGACAGTGTCTTGTTTTCATGTCTGCCCTGGTTGGCACCCATAAAAGCGGCTTTCAAGCAAATCTTGGGCCGATTTTCAACATTAGGGTAAAGGCGAGGCATAGGTTAACCTAACTGATTCAACATGGTGGCCCACAGGCTGGGGAGCCGGAGGCAGGCAGCCAAGGGGCTGACCCGGAAGAGCACAGCTGTTTCCAGCACCGTCCTGGGTCTAGTCCTGACCTGGCTCAAGGGGACTATGCCCCCCACCCTCCAGGCCTTACTTTCTTCTTCTGTAAAGTGGGTAGAGTAAATCTTTCTTCACCTCTCTTTTAGTTAATAGTAAATGGTTAGTAATCTTTCTTCATCTCTCCGTTGCCTAATGGTAATAAATGAGATGTCAGATGGAGTGTGACAGGAGCACAATGCAGTCACACAGAAAGGCCATTCCTGTCCTCTAGAAAGCGTGCCTCACAAAAAGCCCGTGGTGGGGTCAGAGGGGCTGTGGAGAGGGACACTGGACGTGCTCCCAGGAGGGAGGGAGTGTTCCCGAGAAGGAAACATGGCCAAGTCTCAACACTGGATGGTAGTGTGATAGTCTCCTGAGTGTCCAGATTTTCCATATAATGAATCCATTTTTAGCTCACAGATTAATGTAGAAGGAGGGAGCTCTGTGGCATAGTTCGTAAGGAGTTGCACCATTAGCCCAAAGACGATGTCTCTTTAGCAGTTCAAACCCATCCTCAGCTTCATGGGAGAAAGACAGGTAGTCTCTGCTTATGTGATTTACTGTCTCTGTTCACCAGCTATGAGTCAGGAGGGAGCGTAGATCGGGCTCTTCCTGCTCTCAGGTGTGTGTAAGGCCCCCCGCCCATTGTTCCTGCTGTCATCACGCTTCTGCTGGGTCAGCTCAGCGCCAGATGAGGCTGATCCTCCTTGAGAGAGAGACACCCTCAGATAGCAGTGGCTGAGGACAGGTGTGGAGCGGAGAATGACTCAGAGCCTGTGCCTCTTCCCGGAGTGGAGTGCCCAGTCTGGGAGGGGACACAGGTGGAAAATGCCAAAGGTGAAGTCAATGGGCACCTCTTAGAGGTCACAGTCCTCAGCTCTCCAGTTCTACAGATGGGGAAACTGAGATCTAGGGGGAGGAAGGAACTTGTACCACAAAAAATTCTCGGGGTCCAATCTCCCTGCTCACTTGGCTGCCCACTTGCACCCTGTTGCTAGGCCTCGGAAAGCCCTTTGTTGTGACTATTTTTAGTTTTAAGCGGTTTTAGTGTGACCTTCCCGGTAGACATCTAGCTTGGAGTGGACAGCTGACATGTAGTCTGGAGGTGAGGGAAGGCGTTTCTGGGCCAGAGAAACAAGTGTTGGAACGGAAAGGCTGTGGAATTTGATGGGCCCACAGAGGGGTGTGAGCATAGAAGTGAAGGAGGTTCTGTTTTCTGGGATTTTGACCATCTTTCTTGTATTGCCACGACCTGTCATACTGCACCTGGTCACTAGGTGGCAGCCAGCCCCTAGCAGCCCTCACCCTGACGCCCACCTTGCCTGGGAGGACTTTGTGGTGAATGGTCCAGAATCCAGGTTCAGGGCTGCCCCTAGCCCATCTTGGAGCTTTCTTTTGGTGGGATCTTCTCTCTTTACTCACCCACAAGCTCCTGCCCAGCAATCCTGAGATTCCAGCAATCTTGGGGCCCAGCAAAGAGACTACAGATGAAAAATTCCATATTTACACTAACAATGTTGGTTCCTCCCTCTAGAAGGAATACTCTGAACTAGGTGTGGGCTGCCGAGGACACCCCATAAAAGGTTGTCAGATTTAGTAAGTAAAATTCAGTATTTGCTGTAATTGTAATGGCACTCAAATTATTATTAATCTGAATGCAAATTGACTGGCACTATGAATCAATCATATCTGGCAAGCCTCACCTTGCTATGTGGCCCTCATGGGGACTCTGGCTGTGAGGGTTTAGGGATGTCAGAGAGGGAGCTGGTGTAGGGCGAACCATCACTTCACATAGATGCCTGCCTGCATGCTCATCTACCTGTCCATCCACCTATCCTTCCATCCATCCATCCATCCATCCATCCACCCATCCATCCAGTCCATGTGATCCCTTGCTCTCTTCTTTATTCAGTGCTAGGCTTTAAGTATGCAGATGCCGTTGGCCATTGTTTTCATATTCTCATGGGCTTTACTTCTGTCTGCCTAGTTCCAGCCCTCCCAGCCTCTCTCCAGAGTCTAATGGCAGAACCATCTAATGGCAGATGAGAACCACAGCTTCCTGCTTGCTCCCAGGACCTTGCCCTTTGCTGTCCCTCAATGATGCCTTTTCACACATAACCGCTTCTGTCTTGATTCCCCTCCCACTGGACAGGATGCTTAAAGGGCCCAGGTAGATTGTTGCCCCCAAGAGCGTTGGCATGCATCATCATCAGGGTAGGAGCATGTATGAGAGGGGCGGGGAAGGACAGGGATGCAGAAAGAAACCAGGGCTATGGAGGCTGATGCTGTGGACAGTGTGCGGAGGTGTCTCAACGCAACTAGTGAGGGAGGCATGTCTCACAAGGCTGTCTCTCTTCTCGGCAGGGACTCTGACCCCAGAGGGCAGCTCTGGACAATTCCTAGAGACTGTCCTGTCTCATTTCTCACACGCTTGATGAGGAAATTGAGATCTAGAAAGGGCCAGTGAGCAGGCCATGGACACATGGAGCCCACATCCTGTCTAAGCTTATCCCCTGCACCCCCAGGCTGGCCTGTCTCTGGCTGCTGGGAGCAATGAGTTTTCCTCTGACACCCTGGGGTCCCCAGTAGCCCCTAGTCAGGCCCTTTGATGTGATGCCTCCTAGGGTCCTGCAGACACAGCTGTATCCGCCCCTCACCAGATAGAAGATTCACGAGGCAGGTGAGTTAGTTTAAAGGAACCTGCAGTCTTTTTATCACCTTGATGGCCAGAATGGATTTTGTTTCAGGGAGTATCTGTAAGACTTTAATTAAATCAGGAACTCAGGCCCCGCCAGCTTCCCCATTGCTTATCAACTTCTTAAGGCCGTGATTCATTACTCAGGATTATTTTTTTTTCATCCCTGAAATAATCTTTAAAGGCTTTCTATCAGGGAGATTAAAGCCATAAGTCATACACGCCCACATGGCCGTTTTGTTTTCTCTGCACATGGGCGATGTGAAGCCACTGAGAGGGGGTTGCTGAGCACAGGGAGCTGGTGAGGCCTCAGTCCAGCCCAGCCTCCTTCCCCTCTGTGACCCTCTGCCTATGTGCCTGCAGGAGGAGGGGCTGGACCTGGTGACTACCATGAGTGTTGCTGAAATGGTCTGGGCTGATGGGTACTGGTGGCAAGGAGACTCAGTGTTCTAGTCAGTGCAATGGGCTTCTTCCCTTTAACCAAAGGCATTTGATGTCTTGAATGAAGACATTTACCTACCACTCAGCAAAATAAAATTTTATTATATATATACATATATATTACATATATTATATTACATTAATATATACATATTATATATATTACATATGTACACATATATATGTATACTTGTTGTTGTTAGATGCCTTCAGATTGAGTATAATTCTTAGCAACTTTATAAACAACAGAACCCTGTCCTGTCCTGTGCCATCCTCATCATCTCTGACACACTTGAGCCCATTGCTGCAGTCACTGCGTCAGTCCATCTCGTTGAAAGTCGTCTTCTCCTTTGCTGACCCTCCACTTTTTCAAGCACAATGTCCTTTTCCAAGGAATAGCCTCTTTTAGCAGCATGCAAAAAGTCCGAGAGATGAAGTTTCACCATCTTAGCCTCCAAGGAGTACTCTGGCTGCACTTTTCCCAAGAAATATCTGTTTGTTCTTTTGAGAGTTCACAGGATATTTAATACTCTTCTCCAATACCACAACTCAAAATAATCAACCCTTCTTCGGTTATCTTTTGTAATTTTCCAACTCTGAGATACATACAAGAGATTGAAAAGATCTTGCTTAAATTAGGTGCACCTTGGTCTTTAAATTGGCCTCATTGCTCTTTAGCACTTTGTAGAGGTCCTGGGCAGACAGATTTCTTAACTGCTCAGAGGTGTTGACTGTGGATTCAAGCAAGATGAAATCATTGACAACCTCAATCTTTTATCCATTGAGGATGATGTTGGCTATTATCCCAGTGGTGAGAATTTTCATTTTCTTGATGTTGAGATGTAATCCATATTGAAGTCTGCAGCCCTTGATTCTCCACAGCAAGCGCCTCAAGTCCTCCTTGCTTTCAGCCAGCCAGGTAGTGTCATTTGCTTAACACAGATTGTTGATGAGTCTTCCTCTTCTGATCTTGGTGCCATATTCTTCTTCATAAATTTCAGCTCCTCAAATGATTTGTTCAGCATACAGATTGAATGGTATGGAGAAAAATATAGCCGTGATGTACACCTTTCTTGATATTAACCCTTGGTTTGATCAAACCACAGTTTTTTGGTCTAGGTCTAGGTTTCACATGAGCACGATGAAGTGTTCTGGGATTCACATTCTTCTCAATATTATCCATAATTTATTATGATCCACAGAGCCAAATGCCGTGCATAGTCAATAAAGCACAAATAGACATTCTTCTGATATTCTCTGCTTTCAGCCAAGATCTAAACAGCAGCAATCTAGTTAGATAGATAGAAATACACAATTCAGTATAATACAGAAAACTGACAGAGAAATGCTTTGCATATGAGTAAACCATAAAATAAGCAAATATACAAATATCATAAAACAGTGTTCACGTTATCAGAAATAGAGAACAAAATGTCCAGCCTGGAGCAATGCCAACAAGTGATAGAGCAACAATTGAAGCTGTCAACTGTTGGGGAATATTGGGGAGGAAGGGAGGGCCTCTGGTAAGGACGGATCACCTGAGCTCCAGATAAGTGCAAGTCTCCCAACAGCCTTTAATACGGGGTAGAGAAAGCTCCCCTGTGTTTAGCTGTACGAGCTTGAGAAAGCTCATCACCAGGGAAGACGGCTGCTGCATCTGTCGAGCTGGGAGTGGTCCGCACGAGGCTGAGGTTCTCCTAACCAATCCACATGTCCCATGTCTGTTAGCCCACCGTATCCTGCCTTCCTGTTTACCTGCATGTATATACACGTGTGCTGCAGCCTCCAATAAAACGGAACTAGATTGACTCTCTGATCCTCTCCCAGAGGGGTGTATCTCCATCATACTTAGGGTGTCGCTGTTAAGTTGCCGGCGAACAGTCAGCCATTTCATTTTACTTGGGTTCACAATCAACACCTATGGTAAAGGCAGTCAAGAAATCAAAAGATGTGTTACAAATGTGCCGTCAAGGACCTAGCCAAGGTGCCCAGAAGCAACGATGCTGGTATAAAGACTAAAGTTTGCCTGATCCAAGCCATTTCTATTAGTTCCTACACATGTGAAAGTTGGACAATGAAAAAGGATGACAGAATTGATGTGTTTGACATGTGGTGTTGGAGAAGAGCTGTGAATATTCTATGTACTGCCAAAAGAAAACAACCAGTCTGTCAAGGAGGAAGTGTGACCAGGGTGCTTCTTAGAGGGAAAGACGGTGAAATGCAGTCTCACACACTGTGGGCGTGTTGTCAGTAGGGGCCAATCCACAGAGAAAAAGATACCTGCTGGGAAATGTGGAGGATCAGCAGAAAAGACCTTCCAATGGGCTGGAGGGTATCAGAGATGGTGGGGCTGGTGCAGGAGAGGGTGTAATTCAGATCTGTTCAGGGTCACTTGAGTCAGCATCGACTAGATAGCACCTAACAACAACATATGCTTAGATACACTTATAGGTGGCCTAGGGGTAAGGAGTAGTGCTGCTAACCCAAAGTAACACAGTTCTAATCCATGAACTGCTCCACAGGAGAAGGATGAGCAGTCTCTTCTGATTTACTGCCTCTGAAAACCTGCTCGAGAGTCAGCTATGGGTCAGTTCATACTCAAGAACAACAATATAACTCAATCTATATGTCTGTCTCTGTCTCTATCTATCTAGAAAGAGTGTGATGGTGAAAGGGAAAAGAAAGAGACTCAGTTTCTAACCTGAAACCCGAGTTGCTGTCAATTCTGACTTGTCACTACCCCATGTGTGTCAGACTAGAACAGGAAGGGCTGGCCAATGGGCACAGCTGGGCCCTCTGCCTGGCCCAGAGCAGAGTTTTAATGAATATCTGCTGAAGGAAAAGATGATGGATGAAGAATGACAGGCCAAACTTAGGGGTCATTGAGGACTTCATGGTCCCGAGAGAGGCTGCTTCAGGTCCATGGTGACACAGTGAGGCCAAACCTGGGGACTGAAGCAGCCCTCACCCGCTTCTGCCCAGAGTGCAGATGGTTTCTCATGGCATAGAGGGAAAACAGAGGGGCTGGCACCTCAAAGGTGCACTCTGGGGGCAGGATCAGATATGTCACCAGCAGCTTCTTTTCCCTGAGGCCACAGGAGTGGACTGGATCACGTGGGAGAGACCCCTTATTAGGATGCCAGGCACTCCTGGGGCTGCTTTGAAAGTCAGGATGCAGGTGGAGATGAGGGCTTGGTGGATCCTGGGGGCCGGCCTCCTTCCCTCCTACCTCAGATGAAGCCACTGAACACTCAGATGAAAAACTTCGCTTTCTGAAACAAAACTCAGAAATAGGTGCTCAATTTTTCATTACACCTGCTGCCAATAGAGCAAGAGTGAGAGCCTGTATGCACATGCATGTGTGCTTGTGTGTTGTGTGTGTGTGTGTATGTGGGTATGCATCTACATGCACATGCAAAGGCCTGATGAGACAATAATGGAGTTCTGGGTCTGTGGCCTGACCCCCCCGTGACTCCTCCAGAAGGTGGGGTGAAACTGCCCCCGGAGAAGTGTTAGTTTGTGACGTCTGGGACAGTGAGGCCTTTCACATTGATAGCTCCTGGTCACCCAGCTCTCACAGTGCCATGCTGCAGTCCAAGTTCTGAATGTCCCCCTTTCTGAGTCTTACTCCAGCCTGGTATTGCAGGCTCTCCATCCTATCCCACAGATGAAGGAGCTGGGAGATGAGTGGGCTTCATTGCATCGTTCAATTATGCCTTCACCAATATCTTTTCTGTGAGCCTCCTGCATGCCAGGGCCATAGCAACAAGTGAGGGAGCTGGGGTCCAGGTGCAATTCAGTGGGCACTAAGCCAGGCCTTTCACTCATTCTTATAACAGACAAGAAGCAGGCACCTTGAGGCGTTTGGTAAAACCCTGGGGATGTGGAGGATGAGATGAGAGTGGAGATGGTAGGGTCCCTGGGAGCTGGGAGAATCCAGGCTTAAAAGCCTGTCTCTCAGATGCTTAGACTGCAGCCTGGCTTACACCAC
>NW_006399824.1:2049964-2068150 GCF_000299155.1 Elephantulus edwardii | reverse complement strand
CAGACTCCACTCTCAGAAAATCCAGCCTGAAAATGTAAACCCACCACAGTCCCTCCTTGCCCTGCCTTCCAGGAGTCCTTGATCTCTCCAGTCCTGTGCCAGCAACGCAGCAGCCCCCGAAGCCCCTGCCTTGGAGATGGCACGCTGGGGCTCTCCACTGTTCTGTCGCCCTGTGCAGTATCAACACAGCAGAAGTGGAAGCCGCAACAATAACAATGTAATCCAACCGCTTCTGTGTGTGGGGCTTGGTTTCTGGGCGCTAGTCTCACTCTACTCCACTCCCCGAGAGGCTCCACCTTGTGCTTTCATTAGCACCCCCTTTTTAGCTGAGTGAACAGAGCAATGAGGTTCTCTCTCCTGTGGGTTTTTTCCCTGCTTACCTTTGACCGTGGCAGAAGCTTCGTGGACTTACTGGGTGGCCAGGAGAGCCGATGGCAACAGGCGCTTGTGGTGGAGAGAATGGCTCAAACTTGCAGATCCACACTGCTCTGAGCCTCAGTTTCCTCGTCTGTAACCATCACAGGCTTTGGGGAGGGTTGAGCGAGGTGGTGTAGGTGCTAAGCCCCTGGTACAACGTTTGGACAATGACAAGTCTGGATAAAAGGTGACAAGGGAGAAAGCTGAGTTTGGAGAAGGAACAGAAAATTACTTGCTTTCCCTAGAAGATACACTGAAACATATCTAGAAAACTAATAGCTCATGGGCTCCCTTCCCCAGCCCTGAGTGGAGGAGGAACCTGGGCCCAGGGGTGAGGGCAGCACGTAAAGCTGTTTTCTCTTGATGTGGCTTCAGGTCTCTGGGCCTCACTTTCTTCCTTTATGGAATGGGACGGTCTATGCAGTCACCCCAGTTGAACCACAGGTGTGGATATTCTCATGGATGTTACCAACCAACTAATCAACCAGCTAACCAACCAATCCACCAGCTGTGGCAGCATTGACTCCTATGCACTGTGACCATGTGTGGGTCAGGGTGGAGCCGTGCTCCGTGGGATGTTCAGTGACATGTGTTTTTGAAAATTGATTGTCAGATCCTCCCCTGGGTGTACTTGAACTTTCCTCTAGCTTTCAGTTAGCAGTCAAGTGCCCTGACCCTTTGTATCACCCAAGGACTCAGAAAAGCTCCCAGCACTGCCCAAATCAGAGAGTGATTGTTGTTCCCAATACTAGTAATTTGCTCTGTGTCACTTCACAGAAGATAAAAAGAATCTCCTTCAAGAGGATGAATGGCTTCCTTCTCGATGAGCTTCCTGCGCTCCAGCCCCTGAATTCCAGGCCCTTCTACTCCACGGCTCTGGTCTCTCAGACCCTAGGAACCAGCACAATGACTTCTCAAAGACAGACGTGCTCCTGCCTTGCTGGTTTGCTGCTCAGAATCCCAGAACCTCGCTTGGCAAGTGCCTGGGTTTGTTGAAAGGATCTTGTAAGATGGTACAAGAATAAAGTTATAGACACGGAGCAGACTATAGGTGCTTCATCAATGTCGAGTCACTCTTTCTTGACCTTTCCATCCACAGCCTTTTCCTTCTTGAATATCAGCTTCATCTTTAGGATAAGAGAGATCAGAATTTGAAAGGATAATGATTAGTTTCCTAGCAATGAGTGACTGAGGAAATGAGCTGAGAAGCTCCACAAGCTTGGTAGATTAAAACCACAGGAATGTAGTATTTCATAGTTCTAGACAAAGTTGAGTCTGAAGTTCAGAGTGTTGGCAGAGCTGTCTTCTCTAACGCTTCCAGGAGAAATCTTCCTCATCTTTTCTAGCTTCTGGTCGCCCCTTGCATGCCTTCCTTACTCTCCTCTCTGTTTCCCCATTGCCGTCCTCATCTCTACATCGTCCTCATTGGTGCCTCTTCTCTTTCTATAAGGATATTAGACATAAAGAGACTCCACTGTGACTTCACGTTGTCTGCTAAGACGTTATTTCCCAATTCACAGGTTAGGACAGCCTGCTTGTTTATCCTTGTTGTAATTAGTACAGCGTTTGTCTGTCTGTTTGCTGTACCTGGGTGTTGCTGTGGTGCTGAAAGCTGTGCCCCTGGTGTGCCAAATGCCGGCGGGTCACCCATACTGGGCAGGTGTGAGTGGAGCTCTCTGATTGAGACAGACTAGGAAGAAGGAGTGGCCATCCACTTCTGAAATAACAGGGCTCTGAAAATCCTATGAACAACTGAGGAACACAAATAGATCTAATATTAGAAGTAGAGCCCAGACTGGCAGTCAATAAAAATGAAGAGAAACAGCTGCAAACATCCTTTAAGACCCTCAGCCAGGTGGATCAACATGGTGACTGCAGCAACAATAGGCTTGAGGGTGTCGGAGATGGTGAGGATGGCACAGGGCTGGACAAGGTTCAGGTCTCTTGTTCATGGAGTCACTGCGAGTCACACTTGACTCGATGCTGCCTAAAAACAACAACAACAATCTTTGTGGGAGACATAGTCTAACCCATAATAGATGGCTTAGTATGAGGCCTCACTTTATTGGGGACCTACTCTGTGCCAGGCCTCGAGCAGGCCTGCACACCTATGATCTCAGTAATGCTTACAGCTGCCTGCACCCCCATTTAACAGATGGAGAGGCACCCATTTAACAGATGGAGAGACAGAGGCAAAAGCACCTCGATCCAGGCACCAGAAGTCACCCCACTGGACAAGAGTGGAGCCGGGGACCCTCCTCCCTTCCTGCTGGGTTTGTACAAACCATTGGCCAGGTCCTTGATAGCAAATGAATACTGTCATTCATAAAGGTAGCTGAGTGGCGTTTACACAGGAATGTTGGGAAGTGATAAAAAAAGGAAAAACACCAAAAAGCCCTCACACCTTTGATAGATTTATGCAGCAGCTCAGTGCCAGCATCTTGCCCTCTCCTGCTTTCTGCAGGAGTCACACCGACCAGAGCAGAGGCCGAAGGTTTGAGTGTCTGACAGGCAGGGTTTTTGTTGGCTTTTACAAGACAGGTTTATAGTGAGGAGACCAAGATGGTGCAGGGAGGGGAAGGGCTCCCTCAGACTGGGGCTGAGGTGGGAATGAGGCCGGCTGGCCACGAAATCTGGGGAAGGATAGTCCCTGTCTCCCTCCCTTGGACTGCACACCCAGCCCTCCAACACAAGGCTCCTCAAGCGCTGGGAGCGCCGTGTGGGATAGCAGAGTCAAGTGCCTCAGCCTGTGCCCCAGCTCTGCTGAGGATGTGCAGGGTGCCTTTCCCACTTTGTGCCTCAGTTTCCCTACCTCTCATGCAAAGGAGTTGGGCTAGAGCAGTGGTTCTCATTTCCACTGAACAATAGAATAAACAGGAAGCTCGAACAGGAGTGGGCCTGCAGGAGGCCTGGCGGTGGGATGCTTTCCCAGCTCTGTCTGGATCCTGGGGGGGAGCCTGGAGAAGGTATCTCCAAAGGTCAGGTGGTGAGTGAGTTCAGGAGGCTGTCGGTTATCTGATATCTCACCTCCTTGCCTGAAACGCCAAGCCCCCATTACATATCTAACTCCTAGGGCCACTGGGGCCCAGGGAGAGTGGGGGACAGGCAAGCATAGGCAGAAAACATTAAAAAGCAGAGTAGCATTAAAGGTGGCAGCCTGCCTTCAGGCCCCTGTTTAATTTACTGCCGTTACCTTCTGGATACTTCTAGGACCTGTCCTGCTTTTTTTCATCCCTCTGCCATGACCTTGCTCCAAGCCCTCAGGGTCCTGCTCAAGAGTGCAATGACCTTCCTTCTTATCTGTTTTCCAGAATGAACATTTGCCAGCAAAGTTCAGACAGTTACTCGTTAAGGTGCCTGCTATACTTTATAAGCTTCCCAAACATCCTGCCCTGCCTCCTGGGAACCCTGTTCCCACCCTGCTGAGCCCTGGACCTCACCTCAACCACCTCCCACCTCTAACCTCTCAGCTTCCTGCAAGTTTGTTGATGGGTGCTGCTTTGGGGCCTGCTGCCCCCCACCCCACTCCCTTCTTTGCAGCACACTCTCCCCTGCATGCCTAGTGAGTTCCTATGATCTCAGCTCAAACACTGGGTAGTGCTTAACCCCAGTTATGATCTGTGTGCTGTGTGGTTGGTCATTCAGTCCACATCTGTCAGTAGGAGGCTTGGCAGCTCCATCAGGTCAGGGATAAGATTGTCCTTCTTCAGCGCTGTATCCCAGCATCTAGGATAAGGCTGGCACATAGTAGGTGCTCAATTAATGACTGATAATTGCAAGAAGGGGCAGCTGGGCCTGAGAAAATTCACAGACTGGTTGTACCTGTGAGCTTTGGGAGGCTGGGAGGCAGGCGAGGGGTGTGAGGATGGCACAGTGCAAGAGGGTTGTGGTCTGGGCCCCGAATATCTACTCTCCTTTTGTCCTAAAGCACCAAGTCAGGAAGAAAGGGGAGGAGTCTAGATATGCCCAAGGTGCCCCAAGTAGGGTAATACCAGTGTCCAGCTGTCTGAAGGGCAATGACCTAGACGGATATCTGTGTTCTGCGTCTTCTTTTTTATTTTTATTTTATATTGGTTTGGGTACAAAATTAATATATACTGTGTTTCACTCATATCCGTTGTTTCACACATTCCTTCATTCACAGTGTGTTTCATTCAATCATTCCCATATATTGTATTTTATAAAATTAATCACCATTGATCTATGCCCACTCTCTATCTTTTTAGGTCCCACTTTCCTAATTCCTTCACTGCCTCCTTTCACCCACCAAACTCTGTGATCTAATGATTTCCCTTTCCCCATTCTCAGTCCCTCTGTCTTCCCCCCTCTTCCCTTTTTGGATTTTTTTTACACGTCTTCTTATTACTTATCCTTCTATTTTTACAATAATGATCTTATGCAGTATTTGTCCTTATGAGACTAAATTAGTTCACTCAGTGTATGCTCTCCAACCCTTCCCATGTTATTTAGTTTTTATATAAGTCGTTTCTTCTGCGTGCTGCATGGTATTTCCTCATGTGAAGATGAGGGGATGGGGTGGTGGGCAGGATTACGGGAAGGCAGCTGTCAGCCCACCTCACCATGAACTTTGTTGCACTTAGAGATGCTCCATAGTGTTAGAAGCTGCCTGAAGTGGCAGTGAGCTCCAGGACACGGACTGATGAAGGTGAATTGAGAGATCAAGAAGCTAATATAGATGATTTCTAAGACTCTCTTTCATCCTCTTTGGCCCCGGGCTGGCCCCACCAGCCATGGAAGCTAGTGGGAGGATTAGCAGGGTTGGCATCACTATGCATGGTGGGTGAGGCCAGTCAGGGAGCCCCTTCCTTCTAGTGGGTGAGCAATCTAGCCCAGTGCACCATGCAAAGCTGGGTGCTGGGCCTTCCTGGCTCTGCCCCCCACAACACCTCTCTGCTCCTTTCCTCACTTATTGGCCAAGGTTCTCTTCTCAGCCCTGTGTGAGCGGGGGAGTGGGGAAGACGCTGTGTCAGCCCGGGTCTCAGCAGATCATCCTCTTCTCCCCTCCAGCCTCAGCTTCCTCAAGGTGGACAAGCCCACCCTTCCTACAGTTGCCATGCAGCTCAGAATTTGTTGCCTAGGCGCCTCAGACAAGTGGAAGGGATGATTCTCACCATGAACATTCTGAGGCTACTGCGCTCAGATTGCTACAGAGGTGAACCCCACCCAGCCTGGTTCTCGCTCACACAGCCCCTGAGTGATCCACAGCCCAGCTGATCCACAGCCCAGCTCTCTCCTGATGGTAGGCTGTGTACAGTCACACTCACACATGCTCATATCCCTATACACACATGTCATATGATCACACACACTGTACACACTCTCACGTCTTCATATCCTTCACACAAACACTAACACAGAATGTAATCACACACACTCCCCTTCATGCAGTCACACAAAATTCATGCACTCACACACAGTACACACCCATACACCTTCCTATCCCTACAAATGCACACACATGTCATACTATCACACACTTTATACACCCACGTATCTTCACATCCCACACACACTGCACACACACACACACACACTCCATCACAGACTGCACACACCCACACGTCTTCATATCCCTTCACACACACACACACACACACACACACACACACACACCCTTTCATTCAGTCCCACACAGTTCGTAGTCATGCACACTCTACACATCCACATCTGCTTATACAAACATGTAATATAATCATGCACACTGCACTCACCCACATGCCTTTATATCTCTACACATATATACACACACACATCTCTTCATAGAATCCCACACACTGTACACATCCCCACACCTTAATATGCTGCATATATACACACAGGGTAAAATTATACATACTCTAACTCTACACATTCACACAGCATATCCCTTCACATACCACACACACACACACACACACACACACACACACACACACACACCCTTGCCCCCAGTTACATTCCTGCAGAAGGTGATGGATCAAGAAGGAGAGGTGATTTGTCAAGAGGAAGAATTACTGGTGAGGCTTCTGGAGCACGTTAGGGCTCAGGGACTTTGGGGAGTGACAGATGGGGACAGTCGGCTGGGCACGAGCACCCTGAAGTCACTGAGCTGTGTCTTGGACCCAGACTCTGGGCTCTGAGTGCTGATGGGTGGGGACCCAGACTCTGGGCTCTGAGTGCTGATGGGTGGTAGTGGGTGCTGGTCCTTACAGGTCACCATGCCCTGCCTCATCCCCACAGCCTTGGCCCCAGGCAGCAGCTCGACTCTCACAGCCCCAGCCCTGATCTGAGCTTCAAGCCTCCTTACTGCATGCAGCCTCTAGAGCCGAGGAAGAAGAGAGGCGGGCAGAGTGGAGGTGACGGGCCCAAGGTCACACAGAAACCAGGAAGGAAACCAGATCTCCCCAGAGAGGCTGCAGATATGAGAGAAACAGCTGGCCCTTGGTCAGGAGCCTGTACTCTCCAACCTTGGCCTCAACCACCCTCATCTGCGCCTCAGTTTCCTTCTTTGCCAGTGATGGAGTCTGGCCAGGGCTCCTGTGTTGTACTTAAGTGTGATGTGGGAGATGTACCCAGGAACAAGACACCTGGACGCTCAGACACAGAAGGCAATGCTGAGGGTCACAGAGAGTGGTGACCGACCCGTCACCCCTGGTGACATGACCTCCCCCATCCACCCAAACACCCCATCTGGAGTTTTTGGACTGCTGCCTCTCTCCTGAGCGTTCTTCCCATGGAGTGAGGACAGATCGGTGTCCGATGGACACGCACATCCCCTACCCCAGTCCTTGAAGCTTCTGTGGATTAAGACATGACATGAAAAGTTTCTGCAGGAGACTGAGTGAGGAAGAGCTGTCATCTGCTTGGAGCATGAGCACATTTTACTCTGAGGACCAGAGGTCCCTCCTCGTTAAGTCAAGTCAAAGCTTTTATTAGAATAAACTCAAGATGCAGCCAGAAGCAGGGCAACTCTGGCTATTTCTCCCCACCTCTGCCTGCCTTTCTTTTCCTGCTCCTGCTTGCCTGCCCCAACCACCTCGTCCCGGACTCTTATCCCCCTCCTGTCCACTCTCTCAACAAGAGTCCTAGGTGTCGGGCACGTGAGAGGCCCCAGGTACCCAGATAGTCACGTGCTCAGCGTTGACCCAATCAGGGGCCGTCTGACTGGGTGGGTGGAGCTACTTCAGCTGGAAGGGGAAACTGAGTACTGCAGGCAGAATCCATCTGCGTGATGGTTGTTGTTGTTGTTATGTGCCGTCGAGTCGCTTACGACTCATAGCGACCCTATGTACAACAGTCCTAAACTCTGCTCTGTCCTGTGCCAATCGCACTGTCTCTGACACTCCCATCCTGATTACCCCAGTCACTGAATCAATCCACCTCATAGATGGCCTTCCCCTCCTGCGCTGTCCCTCCACCCTCCCAAGCATGATGTCCTTCTCCAAGGACCGGTCTCTCCTTACAACATGTCCAAAGTATGTTAAATGGAGCCTCAGAATCCTTGCCTCCAAGGAGCCACCTGGTTTGACCCTTTCCAGTATGAATCTGTTTGTTTTCCTAGCAGTCCACGGTACTCTCAATACTCTTCTCCAGCACCAAAATCTGCATGATGGAGTATGAGTTTATTGTGCAAGGTGGCCTGGGATAAGGGGAGTGGGGGATTGAACTTGAAGGAGTAGCAGGATGTCAAAACATGATCAACTTTTAGCTGGTAGTTCAGAGAATGCTGAAAATGTAGACTAGGATGAAATGACTCAGAGCAAGTTAGAGTGAGAAGGGGTGTGGGCTGAGGACCCCCAGCCTGAGGAAGGACCATGTTTGAATGGAGGAGTAGGGCCTACTGACCACTGGGAGCTGGAGGAGGATTGGAATAGGTTTCATGTCACCAAAAGCCACGCAAGGATAAAGACCTTTCTCCCTGTGATGTCAAAGTCTGGATAACAGGGGCTGGCGGAGGAGGGATTCCTACTTCGAGTATGAGGAGGGGTTGTGATATGAACGAACGACCTCTGTGGTTCTCCACGTCCAGAGTTCCTTGGCAGAGAAAGCCACCCACAGGATTGTGAGCTGCATGCAAGGTTACCAAGGACGGAGCTGAGTTCCGAATATAGCCGGCGGGAGGAAGGCAGCAGCGGGCAGGGAAAGTAGGTCCTCGGAACAAATGAGGTGGGGCGCAAATTAACGAGGCTGGAAAGGGCTGCGCTCTGGGACTCATTTTTAAAAACTGTCTTAGAGCAAGAAAAACGAGAGAAAGACATTTGGCCAATGGAGATGTAATGAAGATTATGAATACAGTTATAGACTGCCAACCAAGTGGCCAGAGAAAAGATCCTTCTGGAAAACATGGCATAGAAACAGATGAGAGGGCCTGAAGTGACCCCTGCGTGGGATACAGGGCAGGAAGGAATTGAATGATGGATGGTTGAGGGGCATCAGCTGAGGTGGGCACTTACCTCCAAGGCTCTCTCCGTGGGCTCCACCCTTAGTCTGGCTATTTTGTCTCCTGTCACACACTGTTTCTGTCATCTGTTGTCTACTTCCTCATCTCTCTATCCTCTCCTTTTACCCTCTCTGCCTCACAGTCCTTGTCCATTTCTCCCCTTATGAGAGAATTTGGGGAACATTCCACACACTGGCCATTGGCCATATAGAATGTATACTCATTCTTGGGAGCTCAGCTTACCCATCTACATAATGGATACCTTGTCCTAGATGAGAAGATTTGAACCCACAGTGGCTCCCAGGGAGAAAGATAGACAATCTCTTCCCCTGTGATTTACAGCCTCTGAAACCTTGGGGGAAGGTCCGCTATGAATTGGTTCTGACTGGGGACACTGAGCTGAGTTTGTCCTCGATGTGTCGTTGGTGGTCTTCAGTTTTATCTCTTTAGGAAGAGCACATGCTGGTGCCTGGTGCCCTAGGGCCTTGCCAGCTTGCTCTGTACTGGAACACTTGGCTGTGCATATGCCTGCTGTCTTGGGCTGCCCTGGAGACAGAATCCACTGGGTTCCTTTCCAGTCTGCCCTTTTAGCCACGAGCAAAATGTGTGATGGCTGAAAAAATGGAGGGATGGATGGGTCTAGTCCATCTGCATACCTGCCTGCCATCTGGCCAACAACAACTGTACCTGTGTTCTAGCCTTCCCTGGAGCCTGGAGGGGAAGGAGAGGTGGAAGGAGGCAGAGGAGGATGAGGGGAGTGAGATATTTCTGGCGTAAAGCTGAGCTACTAGATTTCTCAAGAAGAGAAAGGTCCCCTTCCTGCCTCCATGGGAGGAAAGACCACTCTGGCAGGGAGATGACTAAGAGTGAGGGGGCACAGGATCAAAATTCTCTGTGAGAAGTTCCTCAGAGTGTGTGTGTGTGGAGGGCAGTTCTTGGGGGGCTCCTGGGGTTAGAGGAGGTGGGAGCTGGCCCATATTGAACCGCAGGCTTTTAGTGCTGGAGCTGATCTGGACATCAGCCAGAGGAGTGGCCTGGGAAGGAGACTGAGAAAGGTTCCTGATGTTCTGTGACACTGAACTGTCCTTTGGTGGGACAGGGATGGGATAGAGCATTAGTCACACAGTTCTGAGGGCTCTATCACCTTCTCTGGGGGCTGCAGAGGGCCCCAAAGAGGTGCCCTTCACTGCTGTGGCCCTGGATGCTGGACATCAGCTGCCAATTCAGGGCTGCAATGAGCCTCTCAGGCCAGCTCGAAACAGGCATGTGGGAGAGAGTGGAGCCCAGAAGCTGGAGTGCAAGGCATGAAAGGAGTCCCCATCTAGGAGGGATCTAGGGGATCCACAAAAGGCTCCAACTCCTGGAACCCCTCAATGCAGAATTCAGCCTACTCATGCGCTGCCCACTTTGGGAAACCCTTAAGTGGTGCCTTGGTCTACGTCCTAAGAATCTCCTCACTTTGTATCTTCAATTGTCTTGATTCTGCCTCTGGTGGTCTACTTTGGCCTAGATGCCCAGAGAGGGGAGATGAATTTCCTAAGGTCACACAGCAGCTAGGATGGACAGAAAGGCAAACCCAGAGCCTCCTCTATCTTGAGCTTTCTCAAAGCTGAATCCCACTTCTTTGAAATTATCTTCCCTTTTCTCTAGCTAATTGCTTGAGGCACTCCCCCTGAGCACCCTAGGATCAAGTGTAGGGTGGAAATAGGGGTGGGGTTTGGGGACTGCTGGGTTAAATCATCCTCCAGGTTCTGTCTCAGGAGAAGTGGAGAGTCTACAGAAGCCCTCCCTCCTTCCTAGTAGGTAGAGGTGGGAGTGACACGGGGCTGGCAGGGCCCCTAGGGGGGCCGCTGCCTTTTCCCTGGTCAGCGCCAAGCACAGGAGCTCAGTGGCTCCGACCTCCATAAACCTATATTCTCTCAACCTGTGGTCCAGCAAAGGTGAGAAGGCCCTGCAGGGACATCGCTGGGCTCCTCAGGAGGTGGGAGCAAGGCCCCAGCACACAGAGGGGTGGGGAAACTCTGTCAGAGGCAGTGGGCCCCTTCTCTAGGAAGGAGACCAACCTGGAAGGTGTCAGAAGCTTGGACTCCAGCGGCCACTTCACATGTCGCAGCTTAATTGCTAGATTGATTTTGGATCCAAGTCTCCAGGAGGACCCAAAAATCAATCCCCTCCAGCCTCGCTTCCCAGGCTCAGGAGTTGTTCTTAAAGCTGCAGCTGTCCCCCTGCTTCGGCTGCAGTTCCAGACGCTCCCAGGGCTGCACAGGCTGTTTGCTCTGAACAATTGCCCCTGGACAATCCTACCCGAAGGGGACAATGGCGGCCAGTGGGGAGGGACCAAAGGCCACTGAGGAGGCACTTATCAAGAAGGGAAAGGGAAATTTAGCTAGCATTGCATTTCTTTTTCATGGCGATGGCTATTACAGCAATGGATTTTGATAATGGTTGCCCATGATTGATATGATTGTTTTCTTTTAACTGAATGAAAACAATTGAAACATGTTAGACTGGAAAATGTTGTGTTGCCTATAGTTTTACAATAAAAAAAATGAAGGCTCTCACTCCAAAATCTCCCTCTTGCTAAATTTCTAAATGTCTGAAATTTCAGTATTAGAAAATGATTCCTTTGGACAAGCTTAGATCAGCAGCCCCAGCTTCCAGAATGTGGAATCTCCTGAGAGGGGACCACTGCTGGGTCTGTGGAGGTGCTGGAGGCTCCGACTGAGTAGTGTGATGAGGAGGCAGACATGTTGGGGGTGGGACAGGACAGCGGCATTGCAGGTTGACTGGTCTTGGGTTTCCCCAAGGTAACCAGTTGGAAAGCCCAGAGGCGGTTGAAGTCAGGCCTGAGCCCTGGGTGATGGCTGCAAGGGGGGAGGGGGTGACCGGTAGGACAGAAGCTCCTTGGGTGGTTCCAAGGGGACATATTTCACCTTCGCAGTCATACACTCCCTCATATAGAGCTGCCTCACAGGTCTCTGTGCCCCTTGAGTCACATAAGCAGATGCTGGAGAACAAGGAATGTTAGGCCACCGCACCCTCTGGGTGTAGTCCACTTTGGGAGCCTCTGTCTGGGGATGAAAAGCCTGGTTTCACAGCAGAAGGCGGCAGCAAACCCTAATGTGTCCCAGCCCTGGACCAAGCTCAGCGACCTTCTCCAAAAAGTCTTATGAGAGGAGCACTGTTAATCCAAGTTGTAGATGAGGACACTGATGTGAGAGGTTATGTGACTTGCCCAAGAGCACCTAGGACCTGAGCTTGACAGCCCACGGCCACCCAGGCTGAGGGCCCAGGCTCTGCTTGAAGTTAGTATTTGAGGAAGTCAGGACAGTTGAGGAGAGCACATACTGAAGGGGGCCCAGAGCCAAGCCTTCCTCGAGGTCAAGAACCAGGGCATCAGGTTTCCGTGGTGTGCCTGTGTTCCAAGCCTGGGCTGCCCACATCTGTCCCTCGGCCTCCTTGCTGACCCCCAGCCTGCTCAGAACTCCCGGTGTGGGAGGGGCTAGTGGGCACTCACCAGGTTGTCTGTGGCCCCACCTAGCCAGGGGGTCCTTCAGGGCTGTGGAGGTGGGGGTCACTGTGAGGCAGCTGGTATCTGGGCACTGAAGGGCAACGTGGCTCATCTCACCCACACAGAGCTGCTTACTGATCAGCGTATGGGTTCCCACCACCACCCACCCCCTGTAGCGTCTCACAGGGCAGTGAGCTCCTACCCACCCTCCCCACCCTCTATGGACTCCGTGTGTGAGCACTCACTGAGGTCAGCTGTCCCCATGTGCTCCTTCCAAGATGACATGGCCCTCCTTTGCCATTCTGCTGTGTATGTGTGTGTGGTGTGTGTGAGAGAGAGTGGGTGAGAGTGTGCGTGCATCCATCTGTGTGTTGAGAGTGAAGTGGGCTTGGTGTGATCTCATCATTGCCCAGCCTTTGAGTTCTATGAGAGCAGGGCTCATGTCCATTTTGTCCCTCCTTGTCCCCTTGGTGCCCTCTTAGCTCAGCTCAGAAAATCTGCTCTCACCTTTCCCAGGAGCCAGGGGAGGTCTGCTTTTCCATTTGAGCCCTCACTCAGCCCTTCCTGTGCTGAGTGACCCCAGGTGAATTGCTTGATGCTGCTGGCCTCAGATCCAGGTGGTGGCATTAAGTGGGGGATGGTGGGAGACAGTGTGGGTCGAAGGGTCTGAGTGTCCACTTTTGTGGAAGCAGCAGCCCTGTGGCTCACTGAGGGCAAGGTGGGTGCTTTGGGGAAGCATTACCTAAGGCTTGGAGAAGAATGGGTCTCTGGGACAGGAAGGCATTCTGGGTCCTGTCACACGCTTGGCAAGGAGGGTGGCACTGGAGCTGGAGTTGTGAGAGAGGCTGGTGGGGGCACGACCTCCACTGGGATGAGGGTCTGGCTCAGGCAGTGGCTGGGGCTCATCCTGGACCCAAAGTGAAGGTTTTGGTTGGTGCCAGGCAGATTGGTGCCAGCTTCTCAGGAGTCATTAGATTGGCATCAGAGCCTGGGCCTGAGTTTGGATCAGAGGCTCAGTCTAGGGCAGGCCAGGGTCACGGGGGACCAGGATGGACTTCCTGTCTGACAGGAGTGTTGGGAACGGCTGTTTTCCTGGTCTCGTTTGGCCATTGTTTGCATGGGTACTCATCGAGGACCTTCTGAGCTGAGGAATTTTCAGATGCCCCCTCGTCCTGCCCCTCAGGGAACCTCTGGGGCACAGGGACAATTTTGTCCTCAATGTGTATTGTAAGGGGACATCAGAACTGCCCAAATAGCACTGACCTTCCGGCAGCTGGAGACACCTTGCGACCGGCATCCTTGTTTCTCATGGGTGTCCAGCACTCTGTAGCTTCCACTTGTGCTTCCTGTGCAGTGTCCCCTAAACACTCCCACAACTCGAGAAACAGCATGACAAGACATGATGCCTCATGTTTTCTACATGTGGAAAACAAGCCCGGAGGTGCTAAGAGGCTTGCCCAAGCCCCCTTGGGAGGTGTCTTTGGGTTTCCACTACACCAGGAAACCACCTGGTCCTGGGTGTCCTGCCACAGATGTCATCCCTCAGCCATGCCTGGGCACATGGAACCCTGATGCGCATTGACTTCCTACAGAGGTTAGCAAGCCAAGCCTGCCCCTCAGACCTTGCTAAGTCTGTCCAAGTCACCCCAGTCTTTGGCAAGTCACATTGCTGACATCACAACTGCATAAAATGGATTTATTTAGTTAAAGGAGGTGTTAATTAAGAGTTCTCATTTATTTTGTCTTTGCAGACAGCTCTTGGGGGCTTCTGAGTTGTCAGTGCTGGTGACAGCAAAAACGAATGTTATCATAGTTATTAATAGGAGCCTTTGGAAGGAGGAGGGGTAGGTGCTCGGGCTGGTGAGGGAGGAGGGAAAGCTGGGGGAGGAGACAGGATGGCGGCTTGCTCCCGTCCAGCCGTCTGTAAATTGTCCCAATCACAGGCTTTCTCTGAGAGACAAAGGATTTGCTTTTGGGCCTGGACTATTCAGATCTGTTGGCCAAGAGGTCTTACTCGGATACAGTTTAGAGTTTTGGCTAAATAATGCCTATTGACTCAATGAATTGCTGTTGAACCAGAGTCAACTCAGAGCTGACCCTCCAGTGGGTTTTTCTGAGGCTGTAAATTGCACAGGAGGAGATTAGCCCATCTTTCTCCTATTGAGCTGCTGGTGGATCCGAACCGGCTGCTTCTAGGTTCGTAGCACAGCTCCCTACAGACCACACCATGTGCCCTATGATGGTTGTAGAGAAGGCAATTGGTGTGATGGAAAGAAGACATCATGGAACCCCTATCCCCAGCTTGTCTCTGGCAGGCTCCATGACCTTGGGAAGAAAGACTGCTTTTTAGGCCTTGGCTTGCTCATCTAGGAAATGGACTTATTGGGCCCAAATAGTAAAAACTATCTTCTGACACCTGATGTGCTTTATCTCCCCCACATTCCACACAACCCACAAAATCACGGACGTTCACAGAGCTCACCATCCATGCTTTAGGAGTTACACGGGGCCTTCATGTGGTTAGTATCTTTATGCTGATTCCCTGGAAGGGAGACACACTCATGCCCCCTTTCAGCCAGGAAAACTGAGGCCTATTAGGGAAAACTCACTGAAGGTACCACAGCAGCTGGCTTTGAACCTGGGTCAGTATTCTTTCTAAATATCAAAGTGCTGCCTTTGATCATCTGGGATGAGAATAGATTGGAAGGAGACGCAGAGATTTCCCCACCTCCAGGGATGCTGGGTCAGCTGCTGAGCTACTGAAGCATTATGGGGACAAGCCTGGGACCCACCAGAACCAATCACACTCGACAGAGAATCCATCCACTTCCACCAATCTCTACTGCCTTCATTTCACAGACAGACTACCATCAGGCTCTGGACCTGGCCCCTTCCCTCAAGGAGCTCGCCATTTTCTGCAAGAGGAGACCCTATAGAGCGACAAGCCCCACGATGACCACAGGGATTGGGAGAGGAGGAAGATCAGCCAGTGGGGTGGGGCTCCCTGACAGGAGTGAGCACATTTTCCTGTGGGAGCGTAGGAATCACTTCTTGAGAGAAAGTACCGTTGAGTTGAGTGTAGGATGAGTAGAGATGTTCTCCATGTAGAAGGGGCAGGGCTGGGATGGGGAGGGGCGCCTGCAGGTGCAAATGGTGTGAGCAGAGGCCTGGGGGGTGAAACTGCTGAAACCTGGTGGGAGAGGGGTAGGATCTGGGTCATACAGGGCGTGTGGGACAGTTTGATGATCTTAGAGACTTCATTTGGAAGACACAGGGGATCTGAGGCCTTGTCCAGATCACCTCAGGCTCTGCAGCTCTAGATACTGAGGAGAATGTTGAGAGTTGCAGGAGGAACTTAGTTTGGATACTTCCAGAAGCTGAACCTGTGAATGTAAGTGAAAGACTCATGACAGGGAGAGGAAGGGGTGGGTACATCGCTGAGCCAGCTTCCATGGCCTGCTCTGGAGCCCGGTCACAGTGGGGAGCTCTGAGCACCCCTATAGGCCGTGCTCTTAAGCACAGGGTGGCTGTGCTTACCTGTTACCTCTCATCAGTTATCCTAGAAGCTAATTCCCTGGCATTCATGGTCTTCCTACAAGTCAACAAAGAGACCTCCATGGGCCAGACAAAGCCCTCCAGCTAATAAAGGAAAATACTGGCAGCTGGAAATTGGGCCAACGTGCTTTGGAAGGGAAGAAATGTGGGGATATAGGTGTGGCTCCAATTGAATCTTTTAACAGTGGTTATAAGAAGCTTTCAACAGTGGTTGAACAGGGAGAACTTTCCAGAAAAGAAGGCAGAGCACTGGCCAGCTTCCACAAAACTGTGGTCATCAGCCATCTAGTGAACAGGCAGTAGAGTCTGCTACTGATGGAAGAATTGTCTCCACGTGCACCTTCATCAAGGCCCCGGCCAGGGAGATGAAGTTTTGGTCATAAATTTTAACTTTGGAAAATTCAGATTCAAGTTCAAGTGTTGACTGCCACCTACAAGCTGTGCCCTTAGGCAAGCTACTCAACATCTCTGAGTTTCTCAGTCTCTTTTGAAATAGAGGAGATGATACAAATAAACTTAAGGAGCTGAAACTTGATGGCACTGCCTTGTTTTTCCAGAGCTCAAAAGTTTCCTGCCTCTCCACTTTTCTTGCTCTTTCTTTGTTGTTGTGTGTACTGTCAACTCAGAACCGACCTGTACCTGACCCTCCAGCGAGTTTTTGGAGGCAGTTAATCATATAGGAGTAGATTACTCATCCTTCATCCAAGAAGTAACTGATGGATTTGAACGATGTGCCATCAGGATTGCAGCATAGCCCCTTAGTAGTAGATCACCAGAACTCCTTCAATAAGGCATAGTTATTGGCAGAGGTTGTTGTTATTTACTATCAAGTCACCTGCAACTCATAGCGACCATATGTACATTAACGCTGATCCCTGCTCCATCCTGAGCCAATCTCTCTATCTTCAACACATCTATTCCCATTATACCAGTTACTGTGTCAATCCATCTCATCCAGGGTCTTCCTCTCCTGTGCTGTTCCCCCATCCTTCCAAGCATAATGTCCCTTTCTAGGAACTGGTCCCTCCTGGCCACGTGCACAAAGTATGTGACATGAAGCTTCAAAATCCTTACCTTAAAAAAGCAGCTTGTTTTCACCCTGTTTGTTCTTTTGGCAGTCCATGGTAGGTTCAATACTCTTCTCCAGCACCACAACTCAAAGATATTGATTCTTCTTCTGTCATCTTTGGTCTTCTGGTATCAGCAGTCAAGAAATCAAAAGACAAAGTGCTCTGGGGAAGGCTCTGTCAGGGACCTCTCAAAAGGGCTGAAGAGCAATGATATCAGTCTGGAGGCTAAGACATCCTGTCTCCATACATTTTCAATATATATGCAGAACAGATCATTTGAGAAGCTTGGCTTTATGAGGAAGAATGTGGCATCAGGATTGGAAGGAGACTTATCTATAACCTACATTATGCTTATGACACAACCTTGGTTGCTGAAACTGAGGAGGACCTGAAACACTTGCTGCAGATGCTGAAGGACTATAGACTTCAATATGGATTGAAGCTCAACATCAAGAAAACAAAGATTCTCACTACTCATCCAATTGGCAGCACCATGATAGGTGGAGAGAAGATTGTGGTTGTTAATAATTTCAGCTTGTTGGCTTCACAATCTTTCTTGGCACCAGCAGTTAGGAAATCAAAAGACAAATTGCACTTGGGGAAATCTACCATCAGGGACCTTTCCAGAGTACTGACAAGCAACAGTGTCATTCTAGAAACTAAGGTATGCCTAACCCAGGCCATGTTCTTTGCAATTACTTGCTATGCATCAGAGAGCTGGACAATAACTAAGGATGACAGAAGAAGAATAGATGCCTTTGACTTGTGGTGCTGGAGAAGAGTCTTGAACATACCATGGACCACTAAGAAAACAAATTGGTCTGTCTTGGAGAGAGTAAAACCAAGTTTCTCCTTGGAGGCTAGGATTTTTTTTTATTATTATTACATTTTATTAGTTTTAATGAACATTTTGAAGCTCCATCTCACATACTTTGGACACATGGCCAGGAGGGATCAGTCCTTGGAGAAGGACATCATGCTTGAAAGGGTGAACGGACAGTGCAGGAGAGGAAGACCCAGATGAGAAGGATTGACACAGTAACTGAGACAATGGGGGTAGGCATATTGGAATCAGTGAGACTGGCTCAGGACAGGGAGGCTTCAGAGCTGCTGTACACAGGGTACCGCTATGGGTGGCAGACAACTCAATGGCAAATAACAACAACAACAATAATAATAATATACTATTTTAT
>NW_006399824.1:2040663-2046049 GCF_000299155.1 Elephantulus edwardii | reverse complement strand
CGGGGAGAAGGGTGCAACAATGAATGAATGGAATTCCAAAATCTCTGTAGATGTTCATTGAAATGAAAAATAAACAAACTAAATTAATAAAACAAGAAGAAAAACAAGGAACTCATAAAGTATTGCACAACTTGAGTGACTCTGGAGGACATAGAGCTGAGTGAAATATTTCAATCACAAAAGGACAAATACTGCATAACACCATTGTTATAAAACAAGACTAATATAAGGGTTGGGAGGAAACTTAGAGAGGATAAATAGTGAAACTGCATTGCAACAGATGAAGGAAAGAACTGTTTAAAAGGAATATATGACTAGGCATTATTTGTATGACAATAGTCCAGAACAAGATGCATAGGAAAGGGACTGGGGGAGGAGTGTAGGGGAAAGGGAGAAAATTATGCAATACTGAAGAGTCAACTGGGGTGGGGGTAGGGAGGAAAATATGCAACAATGAATAAACGAAACTGCAATTTTTCTGTAAGCTTTTGCTAAAATCACAATAAAATAATTTAAAAAAACTGATAAAAAAAAAAAGAAAAGAAGGACCAAGATGTAGGTTTGCAGAGAAGACTGCCAATTCTCCAGCCCGGAGATAATTCAGTTGGCCTACTATGCTCTTGAGACTGAAGAACAAACACACTGGTGTAGCGTTTCTGGACCTTGTAATCTCAAATTGAGCCATCTGCAAATGATGTTGTAAGTCCATTTTGCAAAGAGGGAAAACCATGGGCAGAGGCAAGAAAGCGATCACACCCCAATGTGGCATGTTGGGATAGGGAGTGTCCCCTAAAAGATGCTTTTGACTTTCCAGAAAGCCTGTGGTGCGGACCAGCAAGTCGATGCATGCCTACACTCTCAGAGCAGCCCCTTTGGCAGCATAAAAGGTATAAGAATTTGCCAATCCGTACCTGATTTCTAGGACCTCACTTAGCATGCAGTAGCACCGGTAGGATTGATTTTCACCCTTCTTCTTGTTGTGTACCATTGAGTCGTAACTGACCATAGCTAGTGGGTTTTCACATGGGAAGAGATTGTTAAACCTCCCGTGGAACAACTGGAAGATTTGAACTGCATGCCTTCTGTATTGCAGCACAGATTCTTACCACTAGGCCACTGTGATCCACTGCCCAAGGGGAGCAGTGAGATCCAATTCTCAGATATGACTAGTTCAAGGCCGGGGTAGAAAGCATTGATACATTCTGACTCAGGTTTAGGTACCTATTTCAAAATGTAACCTAGATCCAAGGACCCAGTCAAATTATCTCGTTTCTTTTTTTATTTTCATTTTCAAACTTCACAACTCTAAGAAATTGACTTAGTTTGTCTTTTAAGTGAAAACACTCAAGATTTGTGGCTCGTTTTTCTCATCAAGGGTCCTCAATCATTCCATACTTCAAATTCAATATTGCTTTGTCGGCTCACAGCAGAGGTGAAGGTAGCTTCGAGGGATGAGGGCCAGAGCACTTAGAGGTTTTGGGGGCAGGGGATTCTGGGAGTGCAGACAAAGGCATGTAGTGGAGAAGTCAGAAAGAGGGTGTTGGTAAACCAGAGAGTGAGAGTTAGAGAGTCCAATGGACTCGGAGAGAGGGCCAGATGAGAGCTGAAGGAAGAAAAAGACAGACGAGAGAAAGAATAAAAGGGACAAGAGACAGAAGGAAGAAGTGAAGGCAAGGTCACAGAGCCCCATCTTTGGAATCGTTTCTTCACTAAGCTTCTGTACACCAGATAAGTACAGCTGGTTTCCCCCCTTCTTAATTGACATCTTTGAATTTGTCCCCGCTTGACAAATCAGGCCACTTATTATTAGCGATGACAGGGATAAATATCACAGGCATTCATTCTACATCTGGGTCTCCTGGTAATAGAAGTCAATAAACCAATTTCTCTTCTTTTTACCCTGTCCTTTCCTCTCCACTGCTTGGGCTTTCTTGGTTCCTAAAACTATTTGCCTTCAAGTAGATTCTGAGTCACTGTGAACTCTATTGGGTTTCCAAGGCTTAAGTCTTTGCATGAAAATATTTCCCATCTTTTTCTTAACGAGCAGTTGGTGGATTTAAACTGCCAACTTTTCCATTAACAGGCAAATCCTTTACTTGCCCTGGAACTGTCCACCACTACTGGGTGCTGAAATAACTGACAGCCTTCTTCTTTTTTTGGTGAGGAACTGTCCATTAGTTGAGTGCTGAAAACCTCCACACACCGCCTTTCAGGTTTGAAAGGGAAAGCTTAGGTAACTGGACGCTGTCCTCAATGCACTACTTAAAGCTTCTACTGGACCCAGAACAAATAAGATCTCATATTGGGTGCAGCAGCCGCCCACCCTCCTTGAATGTAATTACTTGGGCATTGAGTGCACAGTAATTTAAATTTACTGTTTCTGAGAAACCTTGGTGGCAGTAAACAGTTTCCTCCCCTCCTCTGGATCTCTTGTTTCTCCCCTGTAAAATGAAAGCTCAGATTAAATGATATTTCAGGGCCCTCCCTGCTCTAGCCCTTTCTGTAACCAAAAGCCTTTCATAGAGTCACTCTGCTTATAAGATCAACCTTTAAGTTCTTTAACCAAGCCTCAGAGGCCTCTCTGATCCCTCTCCGCTTCCTTACACAGCCCTTGTTACAGCCACACGAGCTGTTTCTCTAGCCCAAGACACATTCTTCTTCTTATCCGGGCCTTTGATTCTCCATATGTAAACTCTGAGAGAACAATCTGACCCTCCCTCTACCCTAAGTCAAAATATCTTTAGTGTGTTGCCAGACCCTTGTGCCAGAGTCTTGAAATCAGTCCATGTCTTATATGGCTCCTCCACATTGCTTTGACTGTGTGAGTGTGTATGAATGTTTACAAAAGGGGGGCATGCGAGTGTGCACAGCATGGCTAACTACCTGTGTGAAAGACTCATAAACTGTTAGTGAACCCACCACCAATGAGATTGAGAGGAAATCCCTACTACATGCCTGTGTTGGGGCACAAGAACCTGCCTCATTTAATCACAGAGTGGCCGAGACATGCCAAACTGTGTTCACAGCATCCGCCTTCCCGTTTCTCCCAGAGACATTGAAATGTGACCCAACACCTCCATTGTACATACAGTTAGCTTGACTGATTCGGCTTCACTTTTGGGTCCTTACAACAACTTTCCCTCCTACCCACCCCACTAGAGGTAAGAGCAATCAGAGGAGAGGTTATTTCTCTAGAACTCAACCTTGGAAAAAGACAAGATTAGAATCCCCTCATATCCTGCTACCTTATTGGTAAGTCACCTTTCCATCTGCCTCCTGAAAACCAAGGAGCTTCCCTCTGTTGAGAGGGGTGACTCTTGGGTTCCAATAGTGAACCCAAGATGACCCAGAGGTGGACATCACACATTTGTATACATCTCAGTTGAGGAGACAGAATGATTTTCTGGAGGTTCAGCAAAATCCTTGAGAAGGAACTTCTCTCTCATCCCTGGTCCCATTATCAGTTAAGAAAGATACTGATGCTGGGCTTGGCCTTAGCTCTGTCCTCTTCCCACCACTTGGTAGAATTTCTGAGGCCATGGACTGTGTTAACTAATTCGACTCTTCACTGTTGAGTTAGAACCGACTCATAGTCAACTTTCCAGCAGGTTTTCAGAGGTTATAAGTCACACAGGCAATTGCCCATCTTTCTCCCAAGGAGGTCCCTGTGGATTCACATGACCAGAGAAGTGCCACCTCTGGGTTAGCAACAGTTTCTAACGGACTGGACCACCAGAGCCCCAGAATTTCAAAATGGTTGGTATTTTTAAGAAGACGTGGTTTAGAGGAGGAAAGACGGGTCTGCTAACTGATCCAGTTGTATGTTACAATGTGAGCCACCTTTGGTGGCCACAAGTCCCACAAGGAAGGTGGGCTCCAGTGCACTTTCTTTCTTCCAGAAACACCAGCATTCAGAATCCCAGAGTTTTTCTTATGGAATTTCAGAATATCAGAGAATCTAGAGGCTTAGAGATTATCTCAGTTCTCACCTCACTAATGATGGGGCCCATGGAGTCAGTTGCCCAAGTTGGCACAGAGTAAAAACATCTTGATGTCTTAGCCTGGTTAGAGCTCTTCCTTCTCCTGCCAAAGGTATTTGCAGGTAGAGACCTAGGAGGCTGGAGGGTTTAGGGGTCCCTCTAATGGTGACAGTGGGAACGAGTGATGGAGAATGTCTCCTGAGGAGGGTGACCCTTCCTTGTGGACCATCTCTCTGACCGCAGACAGAAGAACCTGTATGGAAAACAGAGATGCCGGTGTAGTCTTTCAGAAACTGCCCTCAGGGCTCCGAGCTCTCCCTGGCTGGTGGGGGCAGGAGGGCTTCATTTGTCTCTGCACCAGAGGACGGATGGCTGGGGAGGAGCTAATGAAGCTGTCTTCCCAACAACACGCTGAGACAATGATGGATGGCTCATGGGGAGAAAGCAGGTGTTGGCACATGGCCCATTGGGCAGGGTGGAGAGCAGCACGTCCCTCAATGTCACTGCAGGCCACAGTGCTGGTTAGCTCCTAAGTGAGGGAGGGTGTGGGCTACTGGGCAGAGCGAGGGACCCCAAAGAGAACCAGTGCCTTCCATGCTCTTTTGTGTGACAAGCAGATGGAATATCAGTAGTAGAGGGAATATAGCAGCCATTTAATCAAGCCGGCTTATTGTCCAAGTGTGGATGCACAACCCCAAGGTGCAGTAATGACTTAACCAAGCCCACAAATCAATTGAGGGACAGAGAATCCTGAAAGGGTTCAAGATAGTTCAAAAGAGGGAGAAGATGTACAGAAATCTTGGCCATATCACTGCCCCTTTCCTATAGAGGTGAAGGTGGGATATGGCCTCAGTTTCTTGCCTAGAATTTGAGGCTTTGGTGATCTGCCTGCACTTTCCTTCTGCTTCGCTCTGCAGCCAAGCCATCTGTCTACCTCCAATCACTTCTGTGTCTTAGCTTTGTGTCTGACCAAAGGGCAGGCTTGTCTCAGAAGTCCCACCAAGGGTTTGTCTGATTATCTATGGAAATCATCTACTCAAATAGCCTCACTCTTCTTGGAATTCTGAAGTAATTCCCTGCGCCACATAGTCTGTGTCCACAGTCACCACCCGTTGCCATCAGTTCACTTTAAACTCATGGTGAATCCATGTGTATCAGAGTAGAATTGTGCTCCAGTGTTTTTAATGCTGATATTTTGGAAGCAAATTGTCTTCCCTTTCTTCTTAGTTGCTTCTAATAGATTTGAATCTCCAACTTTCCCTCAAGATCACAGTATTCATTCTTTGCAAGTCAATTTCTAATCTAATTACTGTTCAGGGAAACCTCTCTAAAGAACTTTCTCTTTTTTTTTAAATTTTTTTATTTTTTTAAATTATATATTATTAATTTTCATAAACATTTACAGA
>NW_006399824.1:2018341-2037128 GCF_000299155.1 Elephantulus edwardii | reverse complement strand
TGCATAGGTAATCTTCTTCTTTGGCCTGTCCAATGCATAGGTAATCTTCTTTGGCGTGTCCATGGAGACCCAAACCTGCAGATGGCTGTCATGCATCCCATCCCCCACCTCCTACACAGGTGGCCAGCGGGGCACACACACACCCCCCCCACCCCGGCGCAGGAGGCCTGCGGGAGGCACGCGGCCCCCCCAGCACAGGCGGTCGTTGGGGGCGCGCCCCCCCACCCCACTGCATGGGTGCTCGGCTGGTGTGCTGCCCCTCTTGTGCGGGCAGCCAGAGGGTGCCTGCTTCCCTCACAGCCACCATCCTGGCTCCAAGAATTCTCTCCAGACCAAGTCCACCTTGCGGCAGTGTGGTAGCTTCACTGTACCAGTCTTGAGGAGGGCGGGTGCCCAGCATCCATCCTGGGTGAGGGAATCCATTTGTTCCGGCTGTGGAAGCCTCATGGAGCTGCAGTGGCTGTGCTGCGCAGCGAGGGCTCTGTAGGGGGTGGGTCGGGAGCCACGAGACTCACCCATTTCTCCTTGGGAATCCTTGAATTCCTGTTGTTGAGCCTCGATCTTCACTGAGGGCCAGTCATCAACTGTTTAAGTGTTCAATTATCAATAAGCCAAAGTCTGTGGAAGGCCATAATGGCCCTTCTTTAAGTGGTTCACTGCTCCCGCAGCTCACCACGCTGTCTCTGCTTCTGCCGCCATCTTGGATCTCCTCTTTTGACATTCTTGAGATTGTTGGATGTACAACTGTTGAGATGCTAGAGGTTAACTTCCATGGTGTGTGAGGAACAAATTGGACCCCAGAAAGGCAAAGAGACCGAAGAAGGAAAGAGAGAGTGGGTCTTTAACCTATCTGCTAAGCCTGGAGTGGTTCCATTCTAACTCTAGATATTTCTTATTTTCCAAAGCAACAGGTGGGTGGTCTGGCCTTGGATGGGCCTGGGAGACTTGGCAGATGGGTGCAAGGAGGTCCTAGATGTAATTGCTCATTTCACACTTGTCAAGGGCTTCCTTCCACACACAGTTCCCATGTGATCATGAGCTCATCTGATCACAGCCCTGGAAGGTGAACTGGCAATTACTGCCTTCATTTCTCACATGTGGACAATGAGATTCACAGTCCAAGATGGAAAGCCTGTGTGTTAGTGACATTCACTGACTTACTCAAATTAAAAAAAAATTCTTACTAGAGTAGCTTACTGCTTTACAGTAGGTAAAAGTGAACAATCACAGGGGCTGGGCTGCCAGTTAAAATAGTTTTGGGCCCGAGGACCAAGAAAACAAAACATATGCACCAGATCTAGAGGACCCTGGGAAAATATCCTCTTACATCATCACCTTGCTGCCAATGGAAAAGGAGAAGGACACAGGAAAAGCCACAGGAAGTCAGTCCTGGGGTAGAAGTTCAAGGCAAAGGACTTTTCCTCAGAACTGTCTTAGATAAGAAGGCTTCTCTGATACTTGTACCTGATAGTTGTACTTAGAGACTCTTATTAAATTCAAGAGACACTGGCCACAGCATAAGAAATTGGCAGCAGCAAGAGTTGTTCAGAATCATAGATGCCCCTATGGCTTGAGACTTAAGCCATCATATTAAGGGCTGGATAAGGGAAAAGAGGTGTTGAATGGTTTAGGCAGAAGTAGAAAGGGATGCTGGTGGCGTAGGAAAAGGGGTGGGTCAAGACACACATGACAAGGGTGAGTAGCAACACTGAATCTATCGGTCATTTCTCTAATTGGATAAATGCCTTTCATCTGCTCCTTTCTGTTAAATGCTTGTCTGTCAGATACTATTAAAAAAATAAGATAAACTAGTAAGAAGGATTGTCCATCCGCTTCCAAAATAACGGGCCTTTGAAAACCTTATGTGCAATAGGGCACACTTAGAATAGCAGGCATGGCAACTGAGGCTGACATCTCAGATATGGAAGCACAAAGAAGGAGGAGCCGTTGTAAGTAGACGCTAAGGACTAGAACTTGGAATGTGAGAAGCATGAATGTAGGAAAATTGGACATTGTTAAGGAATGCATAAATATTGACATACTAGATATTGGTGAAGTGAGATGGCTTGGCATGGGACTTTTGCATCAGATGATCTCCTATGCGGGGGATGAAAAGGTGAGAAAAAATGAGGTTGCTTTCATAATTAAAAGAGTAATTTCTATAACCATCATGAAATACAATGTGGTGAGTGACAGGATAATATCCATATGCATACAAGGAAGTCCAGTGAATACCACTATCATTCAAATATATGCACTGACAACTAGAGCCAAAGAGGAGGAAATAGAAGATTTCTACCAACTTTTTCATTCAGAAATCAATCTAACATGCAATCAAGATGCATTGATAATAATGGGTGAATGGAATGCAAAAGTTGGGAACAGGGAAGAAGGATCAGTAGTGGGAAAACATCATGGACTTGTTGATAGAAATGAGGCTGGAGATAGAATGATAGAATTCTACACATTCAATGATTTATTCACTGCAAATACCTTTTCTAATAAATACAAATGTAGGCTATACACATGGATTTCACCTGATGGTATGCATAGGAATAAAATCAGTTACATCTGTGGAAAGAATCGCTGCAGAAGCTCAATATCAGATGTGATAATCAGGTCAGGTGCAAATTGTAGAACAGAACACCAACTACTTATATGCAAGTTCAAGCTGAAGTTGAAGCAAAACAAATCAAATCCATAGGATCCAAAATTTGACCTTAAGTCTATTCCACTCAAATTTAAAAATCATCTCAGGAACAGGTTTGAGGCCTTGAACACCAATGACTGAAGACAAATGAGCTGTGAGAGGATATCAAGAATATCGTCTCTGAAGAATGCAAAAGGTCATTACAAAGGCAAACAAGGAAGAAAAAATCAAAATGGATGTCAAATGAGACTCTGAATATTGCATTAGAGAAAGCAAAACTAAAGGAAGAAATCAAGAAATTAAGGAGCTGAACAGAAAAGTTCAAAGGGCAGCTCGGGAAGACAAAGCCAGGTATTATAATGTAATGTGCAAAGAACTGAAGTCAGAAAATCAAAAGGGCCAAACTTGCTCAGCATTTTTTAAGCTGAAGGAATTGAAAAAACAAGTTCAAGCCATGAGTGGCAATATTTAAGGATGCTTTGGGCAGAATGTTAAATTAGCCAAGAAGCGTTAAAAGATGTAAGAAGCACACAGAGTCACTGTACCAGAAGGAATTAGCTGACACAGAAGAATTTCATGAAACAACGTATGAACAAGAAGAGCCTGTGGTGATGAAGGAAGTAGTTCAAGTTTCTCTGAAAGAATTGGCAAAAAACAAGGCTCCAGGAATTGAGAGCATACCAATTGACATATTTCAACAAACAGCATTGCCCTGGATGTGCTAAGTTGTGCCAAGAAATCTGGAGGACAGCCACCTGGCCAACTGACTGGAAAAGATCCTATCTGTTCCCATTCAAAAGAAAGGTGTCCCGACAGAGTACTGAAATTGTTGAACAATATCATTATTATCACATGCAAGCAAGATTCTTCTGAAAATGATCCCCAAACAGCTGTAGCAACACATCAAAGAGAGAACTGCCAGATGTGCAGGCTGGGTTTAGAAGAGGTTGTGGTGCTAGGGATATTATAGCTAATGTTAGAATGATCTTGTCTGAAAGCAGAGAGTACCAGAGGAATGTCTATATGTGTGACTATGCAAAAGTATTTGACTGTGTGGATCACAACAAACTGTGACTGACTCTGAGAAGAATAAGAATCCCAGAATATTTGATTGTGCTTATGCGAAACCGATACTTGGACTAAGAACAGAGGAAGGAGACACTGCATGGTTCAAAATTGGGAAGGGGGTCCACCAAGAATGTATTCTGTCTCCATACCTTTTCAGTCTATACGTAGAAGAGATCATCTGGGACGCTGGGCTGTATAAGGAGGAATGTGGCATCAGGATTGGAGGAAGATTCATCAACAACCTGCGATATGCGATGACACAACCCTGCTTGCTGAAACTGAGGAGGACCTGAAGCGCTTGCTGCAGAAGGCAAGGACTGCAGCCTTCAATATGGATTGAAGCTCAACATCAAGAAGACAAAGATTCTTACCATTGAGCCAATTGGCAGCATCATTTTAGATAGTGAAGTGATTGAGATTTTTAACAGTTTTAGTTGACTTGGTCCACAATCTTGGCACCAGTAGCCAGGAAATCAAGAGAAAAATTGCTTTGGGAAAGTCAGCTGTCAGGGACCTCTCCATAGTACTGAAGAGCAATGATATCAGTCTGGAGAGTAAGGTGCACCTGATCCAGGCCATAGTCTTTGCAACTGCTTGCTGTGCATCAGAGTGCTAGACAATGATGAGGGATGATAGGAAGAAAATGGATGCCTTTGAGCTGTGGTGCTGGAGAAGAGTGTTGAATATATCATGGACTGCTAGGAGAACAAGTTCATCCTGGAGAGGTTGAAACTTTGATGCTCCTTGGAGGCAAGGATTCTGAAGCTTCTTCATCTGACATACTTTGGACATGTTACAACGAGAGACCCTTCCTTGGAGAGGAACATCATGTTTGGGAAGGTGGAGGGACAGTGCAAGAGAAGAATACCCTCGATGAGTGTCAGAGACAATAAGGTTGGCACATGATAGAGCGACGGCACATAACAACAATAACAACAACAACCTACTCTAGCCAGGCACTATGCTAAAGTAAGTGGTGGGCAGACTGACAGGGTCTCTGCCTTCAGGGGCCCATCACAGAACCCAGGTTCTGGCACCGTGTGGTCTCTGGAAGGATGTGCACTTATTGCAGTATTGAGAGTTCACCCTTCAAGTTCCTTGTCTAGATTCCTAGCCCAGAGCTCTTCCTCCTAGCTGTGGTACTTTTCTCAAACCAGCTCACAGCATGCTTTAGGGAACTACCCACCCTTACTCTCTCTGGTGTGTCTATCAATCCCCCTCCCAGTTTTTGACTTCACACTTGCATTTACTTCTCTCTTAGCTACTATTCACTATTGAAGTGGAAGAACAAAGAGGAAAGCTTTTTATCCCCAACAATGCAATGGCTTAGATTAGATAGAGAGTAGGAAGGACAGCATACCCACATCCCATAACCTGTTGCTCTGTAAATACACAAGGAGACATCCAGGCAACTTTGGCTTGAGGTCTGGTGAGGTTCCAGTGGAAAGAGGCCCTTGTTTAGATGCCACTGCAAGCTCTTCCCCTCACCCACCTCTTTCCCCTCATCTTCAACCCACCACTGCCAGATTTGTCTTGCAAAGTGGCATCATTATAAACGCATCAGCCTCCTCCGGACTCCGCACACGCTCCCGCCAGCCCATCCAGGCTCGATTACATCTAAGACTGTCTGGGCTAATTAAGTGACATTAGGACGCATCCCCCACTGTAATGCAGTGTTCAAAGCCCTGGGCTCCTGCGTCCTGGGAGCTGCTGCACCAAGGCCATGTCTGCTTAATGCACCACGCTGTGATTGCGGCTAATTACTCCACAGACAGGCCTCATTAGGGGCAAGTTCGGGTTGGAAGGTGGGGAGCAGACTCCTTCACCTCCTCCAGCCCATTTGGGTCACAGTCTGGCCTTCCTTCTGTCTCCACAGGTTCCAGCTCACCTTGCTCTGCTGTTAAAGGGGGATAAAGACACAGTGTAGACCCTCCTGAGGATGCTTATCTGGCTGAACAAGGCCATAAATTGAGCTACAAAAGTTTTCAAAAAATTTCTGATTGCTTCATTTAATTAACAGGAAACTGGAGCCCAGAGAGTTACTTGCTTGTCCAAGGACACAGAGCACAATGAAATGTGCCCCTTTTCTTAACCTGCAAACTTCGAAAGGTGGGAATGGATTATATATGGAACTTCTCTCAGGCACAGCCTATCGGGATCCAGAGCTGGTAAGAGAAATGGATCATAAATTCCCAGGAAGAGAGTGAGATGAGCTGCATTCCCCTAAATCTCCCATGCTTTTCCTGGAATTGTGGCATTGGCAATAAATGCTGAAGGGCCCGTGAACTACCCAAAGAACAACCAAATGTGTCTTGGAGGAAATGCAACCAGGGTGCTCCTTAGAGGCAAGGAGGGTGAAACTTTGTCTCATATACTTTGAGCCTGTTGTCCGGAGAAGCCAGTACCTGATAAAAGTATGATGCTGGGGAAAGTGGAAAGTCATTGAAAAAAAGGAAACTCTTCAAGAAGATGCTTGACACAATGACCTGTAACAATTGGCTTCTGGGTGATGGGATCATGATGATGGCGTGGATAGGGCAAAGTTCAGATCTCTTGTTCACTGGGCTTCTGTGAGTCATAGTTGACTCAATGGTATCTATCACCAACAGTACATGCCATTGTGATCCTGCCTCCTGGGATAGTTTTCTCCTGTTTGCCTTCATCTGCCTCATTATTTTCATCCTTTACCTCTCACTGAAACCTCTGAGTCTGAGTTGCATGCTACTCATAGCTCTCCCATGATATCTTTTACTTCACTATCTTTACTGTCACCATCTGAGCTGTAAAAGTCCCATCACTTGTCCACATCCTCCACGACTACAACCCTTGAGGGGCAAGAATTGAGACTTTCTTATTTGTGTTTGGTCCCTCTGCAGTCAGCAGTATCCAACCCATAGATAATCTCTGAATATAACTAGTTGACTGAATTATTGAGTGACTGATAGCTGCCCAACCAGTCTACTATAGTAAAGACTTAAAGGTTGGTAATTTGAACCTACTCACTGGTACCACAGAAGAAAAGGCCTGGAGATCTACTTCCGTTACAATTACAGCCAGGAAAATTGTATGGACCACTTACTTCTACTCTGACATGGAAGCAAGATGAAAGCAACCCTCAGCAAAAAGCAGACTTCTTAATCATTCATTCCTGAGTTTCTTTATACTTTTTCTATATACAATCTTCTTTGTAGTTGGGTTGCAAGGAATTTGAGTAGGTGGGACATGTGTTAGTGCTGAGATAAGGGGCCTAAGTACATCTCTGGACTCCTTTTTCACACATCCCCATTCCATGTCAACTGGGGTACCTGTGTAGTCATGAACCTGGGAGATGATGAAGCCCACATAGAAGAAACTTGCATCTTAAATCACTAACTGCACAGGAAAGAGAGACATAGGCAAGCTGTTTGACATGGACCAGGTTTTGCATAAGTGAGACACTTTTGCTGTGTCAAATTTTGCTGTGATGCGGGGCTGCACTATAAACAGGGGCACACCCTTGGCTCTCACAGTACTGGCACTGGCACCAAGGATTTGTAGGACTACAGTGGTCATTGACAACTGGAAGGGATCTTAAAGATTGTCCACTCCATCTTGTCTTCCCTCTCCTTGTGTACCAGGTGAGAAACATGTGTTCTAAAGTGAGATCTTTTCTGAGATTGCGCGTCTCACAACCATTGATTTGAGGCTGGGCACATGCGTCCCAATTTGGCACTGACCTTGACTTAGAGGAAGTCAGTAGTTCCTTTTGCTTGTGACATAATGCCTCCTCCTTTCCATACTGTCCCCCCAAAGGCATCTTAAATCATGACATCAGGAAGTGCCCTATGGAAAGGCAATTTCATGAGGAGGCCCACATATAGGCATCCCTCACAGGAATTAATTGTTTGTATTAAATAGACTTTTGGAAGTTAAATAAGAGCTTTCTGGAACGCTCAGAGGGTACCAGTTACCAAGAGAACAGGGTGACCTAGAATGAGGAAAGGTACAGAGAATGGCCATCCTCAACTGCCCAGTGTTGCCCTCTGAAGCCAAGACTTATGGATGCTACATGGCCTAGAAAGAGAGATGTCCCCAGCCTCAGGGCAAACCTCCCACCTAGCTATGACAGGGAGGGTGGGTTTTGGGGAGAGGTCATATCTGCAGTCCAGAGGCATCTTCTAAGGTCTTCTCAGCCAGATGGGGTCCCAGATCCTGAGGAATGAGGAGACCTGACAAGAGTCAACAAGCTCATTCCCTCTCTTTACATTTATTTGTGTTCAAAATTAATATACAATGTGTTTCATCCAGATACGTTGCATTGCCCACATTTCTTCATTCATATCGTGCTTCATACAGTCATTTCCATACATTGTGTTTTATAAAATTAATCATAGTTGATCATCTTTTCAGATCCCCACTGAATTGTTCATAATTCCTTCACTTCTTTCCTCTGCCCATCAAATTCTGTGATTCCATTATTTTCCTCCTTCTCCCCCCCTCAGCCTTTCTGCCCCTCTCCTTCTCCCTTTTAACTTTTATAAACATCTTACTAGTTATTCTTATATTTTTACAATAATGGTTTTATGCAGTATTTGTTCTTACCAGATGGGGGGTAGTTCCGTGCTATATAGTATTTTTAAAAATTGTTGCTAAAAAATAAAAAAAATTTAAAAAAATTGTTGCTATCACTACTATTATTATTTTATTCCTTGTAAATTTTTTATCATTCCCATTTATTGTTGTTGTTGATTGCCTTTGAGTCAAGCACAAATCATAGCGATTCTATGAACAAAAGGTCTGAAGACCCTCTACAACTATCAACATTTATCAAAGTTCATAGAGTTTCTGGAGGCGTGTTGTTTAGGAAGTGGATGCCACTACCGCTTCCAAACCTGTCATAATGTGTTATTGTTGTTGCGTGTTGTTGAGTTGCCTGCAATGCATAGTGACCCTATGAACAGCGGCTCTGAACCCTTTCCTGTCCTGAGCCAGCCTCACTAATTCAGACACACCAACTCCCACTGCTCCAGTTACTGTATCAATCCATCTCTCCTGCATTGTCCTTCCACCCTTTTGAGCATGCTGTCCTTCTCCAAGGACCAATCTCACCTGGCCACATGTCCAAAGTAAGTGAGGCAGAGCTTCAAAATCCTAGCCTCCAAGGAGAGACTTGATTTCACCCTCTCTGTGACAGACCTCTGTTTTCTCGGTAGTCCATAGTATGTTCAAAACTCTTCTCCAGCACAACTCGAAGGCATCTATTCTTCTTCTGTCATCCCATTCATTATATTTTGTAGAATTAAGCACCATTGAACTATGCCCACCATTACCTCATCTTTGCAGATGCCAAATAGAGCTTTCCCATTTCCCTTACCCTCTTCCTCCACCCACCAAATTGTGCAACCCTATGACTTACCCCCTGCCCATTCTCACCCTTTTACTCCCACCACTTCCCCCTTTGGAGCCTTATACACATTTTACTAATTACCCTTCTATTTTTACAATAATGGATATATGCAGTATTTGTCCTTATGAGATAGCCTTGGTTCACTCAGCATAATGCCCTCCATTCTCTCCCAAATTACAAAGTAATTCTTGAAATTGTTGCTCCTGAGTGCTGCATAGTACTCCATCATGTGAATTGTGGCTCATTTTTGTGGAAACCATGCCTCGAAGGGACCTGAGAATGCCTTCAACTTCTCCATGTGACAGCTTCTCTCCCTCAGGCTTCCGTCTCATCTGGTGTCTCATTGAGGATGGGCGTCTATTTGGAGGATCATGAGTTCCTTCTTTCACATTAAGGATGACAGAAGAACTGATGCCTTTGAGTTGTGGTGTTGGAGAAGCATCTTGAACATACCATGGACCATCAAGAGAACTAACAGATCTGTCTTGAAGAGGGTGAAAACAAGTTTCTCCTTGGAGGCAAGGATTCTGAAGCTTTGTTTGACATACTTTGGACATGTTCAAGGAGGGACTGGTCCTTGGAGAGAGACATCATGCTCAGAAGGGTGGAGGGACAGCACAGGAGAGGAAGACCCCAGATGAGATGGACTGACACAGTAACTGGGGCAAAGAGAGTAGGTGTGTCGGACTGAGACAGGCTCAGGACAAGGCAGGCTTCAGAGGTGTTGTTCATAGAGTCACTATGAGCCTCGGGTGGCTCGGAGACATATAACAACACAACAACAAGCTATGGAGAGAAGAATGAGAAGATCAACCCAGGAGGAAGGAAAAGAACCCAGAGAAAAGGAGAGGGATGAGGAGACCAAGAGAGACCAGAACCACTGAAACTGGTACTAGAGAGATGCACCTACAGGTAGAGTCTCAGCGAAAGGGACACACAGTGGGAGGAAAACAGAGAGGGAGAGACATGAGAAAAAGAAATAGGAGAGAGGGGGAGAGAGAGAGAGAGAGAGAGAGAGAGAGAGAGAGAATTAGAACCACAGAGTAATAGACAAGAATGGTCAGAGGCAGACGCAGTTAGACAGGAGCAGGGAGAAAGAGACCAAGAGAAGAAACTGCAGGAGAGCACAAGGGGCAAGAAGTGGCCCCAGGCGCTCTGAAGTCTGACTGGATTCCTGAGTTTTGCAATGTGGTCTCTGAGCCTCTGACTAAAGAGAACTCCCCTGGTCCTTCTCAGCTGGCCAGGGACACTGAAGGCCAGGGCACAGTCCTGGGGTGATGCTATGCCCCTCCAGTGCAGGGCGACCCCAAAGGCACCTGAGCAGGAGAGGAGGAGAATTGGAGGGGGTCTGATCGAGAGGGAGGCCATCCTTCTTCCCTCAAAAGGAGCACAATTATGCTCCTTACCACCTGCAGTCCCCAGTCAGTTTTATGTTCACATTATGTGTGTGTGTGTGGTGTGTGTGTGTTGTTCATGTGTTGATGTAGTTGTGCCTGGCTGTCTCTTGACCAGGAGTGGAGAAGTGAGAGAATGAGTGTGTGTATGTGATGTGTGTGTGTGTGTGTGTGTGTGTGTGTGTGTGTCTGCATAGGTCCATAGTGAAGTGGTATGTGGGCGCATACAGGTGCAAGCCTGTGAGTGTGTGCATGTACATGCTGCAGAAGGAGCTGGAGACCAGGAATCATGTTTGTGAGGTAAATAAATGCTTGATCCAGGTCAGTGGGGTAAGAGGATGTAAGACATTCAGGGTAAAGCTTTTAAAGCCAGGAAACTTTCTCCCTGAAGACTCTTGTTAGCATTTTCCAGCCTCCTGTGCCCTCTTGTTTGAGTCTTTTACTAAATTAGACGGGCTCAACTGATAGGGGGTAGGGACATCCCTGTTTTCGACCCCATGAGAGGCTGCGGCAGAGCTGGAACTAGGCACCATTCCCTGCCTGCCCTCTACGTAAGGGTGCTGTGGATGGTAATGACTATTTGACTTAAGTGAGAGTGGCTGTAGGCAGCTGGCGTCACCAAGGAAACCATGCTGAAGGTTCCCTCTCTTCCCTTGTCCCTCCCCACACCTACTCTGTGGCTTTCTTCTTCTCCACAATCTAGGTCCTCAACTAGCTGAGTGACTCAACTAGCTGAGGGCCTCTGTTTCCTCATTTGTGAAAGGGGGCAGTGCTGAAGACAAGCGCAATAGCAGATGCATGTCACAGCACATAATATCTCTACTACAGTTACTGAGTACCACCTGGACTGCCAAAGGGCAAACAGATATGTCTTGGAAAAGGTGCAGTCAGAGTGCTCCTTGGGTGCAAAGATGGCAAAGCTTCATCTTTCTTATTTTGAACATAGGCGAGGTTATTCCTTGGGAAGGGACATCGTATTTGGAAAGATAGAGGGTCAGAGAAGGAAAGGAAGACCTCTGAAGGGGATAGATTGTCAGGGTGACTTCAGCAACGGGGTCTAGCGTATCAGAAGTGATGAGGATGGTACAACAAAGAGCAAGGTTTAGGTTGGCTGTTCATAGACTTGCTTTGAGTTGTACTCAACTCGATGGCACCTAACAACTACTACTCATCATCATTACATGGGTCTGGCTTACGGCTGACCTTGCAGCAGCTTTCAGAGGCTGTAAATCACATGGGGGCCTGTCCACAGATTTCCTGAGGAATCACTGGTGGATTCGAACTGCCACCTTCTGGGTAAGAACACCACTCTCTAAGAACTACGCTACCAGAGCTCCCTGACATTCAATAAATGCTCAATAAACACTGCTTTGAAGAAGAGCCCGGCAGCAGGGGCAAGGCTGTGGCCGGGAAGCATTTCACCCTGACGCTCTGTGGTTGCCTCCCCCACGTCTGTAGGGATCGTGAGCATTCATCTCCAGTCCTGCCCTCTCCAGCCATTTCACCTGCTGCTCCCACGTAACTGCACCGCATCACACTCAGGCCTCACTTGAGCTTGGGGTCAGTCAGTCCACTCTGTACATGTGACCATCCCTCAGTGTCTTGTTGACCTCTAAGTCAGCAAGAGCACAGAGGTGCCTGTCCCACAAAGATATTATTACTCCTCAAATTTTCATAGCAGGGACCCCTGTCTTACTTTTCTATGTGGTCTTGGGTTTAATTTCCCCTCTAGTAAAGTAAGGGTGTAGCTCCTCTTACCCTCAGATGACACATGCAGGGTCTGTGCCTCTCCTGGAATACTGTCACTTAAAGGCTCATTCTGTTCCCTGGCTTCTTCAGTTCACACTTCCTAGTCTTTCATTTAAGCAAAGTCTGGCCTCATAGACCCTTATACCTCACCTAGGTGTGGTCACCTCCCAACCACTACAAAATTGTTGAATGCCAGAACGCCTAAGTCTAAGTCTAGCCATGGCCTTCATTTTTGTGGTTTGGCCTCTGCCTCACTCTCATCTGTCAAATGGGTGATGTGCACTCCATCCACCCCACAGGGTCCAGAAAGGTGAGGGTGTGAAAGGCGGGGTGAGAGCTTGGACATTGAAGGGAAATAATTGTAATTGACCGATAGGGGGCTGGTGAGGAGTAATTAAACAGCATTTGCCTTAATCAGCACGGTAACTACAATATGTTTCCATGTTCTAGTCCCTCCTGGAACCCTAAAGTCTGTCTCTTTCACCCAGACTTCCCTCTGCACCCTCTTTGGCAGTCAGTGCCCCACTGTCTCCCTCCTCTTCCCCTTCTCATCCTTCCTCTCATGGATGACCTATTATGACTTGAACTGCGTCCTTAAAAGACATATTAAATCCCTAATCCCCCCCACCTGTGAATGTGACCTTGTTAGAAAAGGGTTTGGGTTTTTTTGTGGTTTTTTTTAAGATGTTACTAATGGATTTAACAAGGTCTGAATCCCTGCTGTCATATAAAAGGGGTGAAAGACGCAAAGGGGTCACAGGGGGAAGACAGTCACCGGGAGATGATGCACCTACAAGTTTTGGTGCAACAAGGAACACTGGGCGACCAGAGATGGGAAGAGACAAGGCAGGCTGTCTCCGAGGGAACAGAATCGCCCTGCTGATGCCTGGATTCCAGGCTCTTAGGCTCCAGAACCATGAGACAGTGAATTCCTGTTCTCCAGGTGGACTCACAGGGAGCTCTGGTGGCCTAGTGGTAAGGAGTTGAACTATCAATCCCAAGACATACAGTTCAAATCCACCAGCTGCTCCATGAGAGAAAAAATGAACAGTCTCTTCCTGTGCACTTTATAGCCTCTGAAAACCCACTGGAGGGTCAGCTATGAGTCACTTTCAACTCAACGGGACACAGCAATAACAGGACTCACACTATAACATATTGTTACAGCAGCCCAGGGAAACAAAGAAATCAGACAAACGCAATCAAACTCTCCTTAGTTTCAGGTGATGCTTGTTATGTAGGCAACCTGCCCTGGCCCAAAAGCCAAACCATCATTTATACAATTAACTTTTAGTAAGCATCGACTGTGTGCCGGGCACTAAGAGTGCAGCTGGGATTTAGACCCAGGCCTCTTGGAGCTAAATGCCTGGCTCTGGGAACTTGTGCTCCACTTGAACTTGGAAGGGTCAGGGCGCAAGGTGGGGAAAGGAACAGGCAACTTCTTCCTGAAGGACCAAAGCCAAAGCCTAAGAGAACTGCAGAGCCACACTAGTCAAAGACCACTTCGCCACGAGGACCCAGCTGTGAGCCACACAGTTCTGGGGAGTACAGAACTGAGGGATCCCAGGATTCTCACCCCCACTCCAACCCATTTGTCTTTTCCACTGAAATCCTGCACAATGTTCTATTGAATAAATTGGGAAGCTGTAGAAGGTTTGGAAAGGACGGCTCAAGTCCAACCACATTAGTGTACATCCGGGAAGATCGGTGTTCACTTGCCCAAAGTCCACCTAGATCTGAGGCATCTACTTGGCAAGCCCTCTCAGGCCACATTTTTTTGACTCTAGATTCCGGCCCCAACCTTTGCCTCCAATTCTGCCTTCCACACTATCCTTTAAGGAGAAGTCAGCCCTGAGCACTACAGACCGTAGTGGACCACGCCTCCCCCAACCTTCGCCTGTCAATTGATTAATAACGACATATTTGAAATGGTAGCGCAAATTAATTTCTGAATTGCACCATTAGTGAGTAATTAATTTCTTTGCTCTGGGAAATGAAGATATCCCTGACGAGCATGTTATCTAAATCTATAAAAGAGGAGAAATGCTGAACAGGCAACTCCATTAATGCAAACATTGATTTCTTTCCCATTTCCTCATCTCTTGTGCAAGGACTTTTCCCTTTCCCCAGCCCCTTCCGCTTTTAGGGGGCAGAATTTATTTGTCCAAGGAGAGGTGGGGGCCCTGGATGAGAGGGGTTGGCTGCTTCTCAATATTTTCAGCGGTAATGAAAAGATGGTACGTGCTCACTGCAGCCAAATAACGTCCTTATTGGGTGCTGTTAAGGATATGGTTGCCGTGGAAACACAGGAGTTTGACCCTCTAGGTTTGAATGCCAGACTTGGAGCATGTATTCTCCTGCAAGCCTTTGAAAGCCTGGGAAAGCATATAAGAGAGAGGTGACCGGGTCTGGAGGTTGTGCTGTAGGCTTCCACACCAGCCCATCCTTCAGAAGGTGGCTGCCTCCTCTAGGAAGTCATCTGGAATTAACAGTTCTCCATGTTTCCTCTTCTCATTTCCTATTCCCACCTCACTCATAAAAAGCATATCTCTGCACCTTCTCCCACTAATCTCATCCACGTATTTTTTTCATCTTTTGTTCAGTCTATCTGTGTGTTTCTAGGAAAGTTACTTAGCCTGTCTGGACCATTTCCTCATCTCTAAAAGAAGGCTAATCATTCTCCCCTGTTTTTAGGCTAGGGAATGTGAGTTTAATGAGATAATCAATATAAAATGCTTGCCAGAGTGTCTGGCTTGATCAGTAAGAGGCATTTCACTTTCACAAGTGGGGGTGGAGGGCCTGGTTGACCCTGGAAAGGGGACCCAGAGGAAGAACTGACATGAATCTGGGGTTCCCTCTCCCAGCTGTGTCCCTAGCAAGTTGCAAGTTACAACCTAGCTGCCCCTTACTTTATTTATTTAATTTTTTTGAGGGCCCAACACTGCTTGCTGTACAGGGTAGCTGTGCATCTCAATTTTTAGGAACGACCCCTGCTTTCAACTGGAATAATCATTAAAGGCACACAGAACATGATACTTGTTGGACACCGCTTAGAAGGTGACTTCAGGAGCCAGGCTCAGCAGGACCATGGAAGTCGGAGTTTGAGAGCCACAGGCTCCCTGTTACTGTTACTGATTAGTAGTGTTGCACTGCCAGTTGCTCTGGGCTGAGCGCAGAAGCCCCTCATCAGCTCAAAGAGTCCAGCCCTCCAAGGTCGACCTCATGTAAGCCTGTGTTCTGAGATTGGGAACCAAGAAGTGAAAGAAGACACAAAGCCTGTCTGCCCCTTATGTGCTCCAAACATCAGTTCTGGTGGCCCATAGTGGCCCCTCTGGCCCATCTCAGTCCCAATTAATGACGGGACAGAAACATGGCCGTGGCCTCCGGACTGTGACAACCCAGGCTGGGACCTGCCCAACTCGGCCCCTTCAGGTCCTGGGGTCAGCTCTGGTCTAGCTTTGCTGATCTCTTGCTTTCTCCCAGGCCGAGCTCATTAGGACCTTTTGGACCAAAGAGGCTCGAGTGTGTGCAGGTGCTCAGTATCCTTCCCCTGAGAAGTGCACATTGGCCTTTCAATGTTCAGAGGATCCCATTCCACTGCTCAGAGCCTCAGACTCCTCTATAAAATGATCATGATAATCTCTGTCCATCTCTATCCATGATGAGATCAGGCTTTGCTAATTGCAGAGTGGTGCACCTTTCGAGGGATAGGTCACGCCTAGTGATCCTCAAAGCAGATTCTTTAAAACCAGACCTAAAACGGTATTGGTTTTCTTTTTAAAACCTGACTTTATTAAGCAATGGTCAAATGTCTATGGAAATGCAAAACTTCACATATTCACGTTACATGTTTGTACAACCAGGACGACCAAGAAGCGTAGCCTGTTGCTACACGTTAGATGCCCAGTTTGGCTTTTTCCGGCTATCTTGTCACTCATTTTACTCTTTGACCAAATAGCATTGTAAAATCAATTTTAAAGACTATGAAGATTAGTGGTAAAGTAGATGAAGCAATTGACTTATGATCAAGACTCAGAAAACTATGGTGAGGAGTTATGCTGCCCACTCAGAAGGCAGTTTGAGTTCACCTGCTGCTCCAAGGGAGAAAGGTGAACAAGTGCTTTACAGCTTCTGAAAACTTACTAGAGAGTCGGCTATGAGCGAATTCTGACTCAACAGCAGATGACAACATCTTTTCATCATATTTATTTATTCTGTGTTCTGGGGCAACTAATGGTTTAGCTTAAACTATATGAAAGAGAATTGAATTAGAGATAGAATTTAGTAGAAGAGTCATTAACAACCTGAAACTTGTAGATGACATATTCTTGCTTGCAGAAAGTGAAGAGGACTGAAGCATTTGCTGATGAAGATAAAAGACTACAACATTTGGTGTGGATTGTGCTGTCTCGTCCTGTGCATTGCTTGGCTGAAAGCTGAGCCATAGAGGCCAGATTTGTTTCAGATCCTAAAGGTGACTAATAGCTGTAGTCTCCAGGGTTCCACTTATCTCTCTCCAATGAGTAAGCCTAGGCTGTTTTGTGGTTTTGAGTTTTGTTCCACATTTCCCACCAATCTTTGCAGAATAGTTTACCGAGATCCCTTTTAAAGAAGTCAGTGGTGGTTACTAGGCATGAACATAGTTCTTCTGGCCTCAGGGAAAGTTAAGATTCTCATAGCCTATAGACTATATATATTTATAGTCTATTTAGGCCAAATATTGCAGTAAGGATCTCTGGTGGCCTAGTGGTAAGGAGTTGCACAACTAACCTAGAGGCAAAGCAGTTCAAGTCTGCTAACTGCTCCGAGCTAGAAAGGTGGGCAATCTTTGCCAGGTGTGATTTACAGCCTCTGAAAATTCCTGACGGGGTCAGTTATGAGAGGTTCCAACTCTGGTACAACAACAACAAGTATTTTGATATATATTTGCTTTTCTTCCCTCTTCTAGCTGCTGGACAGGGAGAGACCAATAGATATGTTAGGGTCAGTGTTAAGTAAGTGAGACAAATATGTGTGGATATCAATGAGATTAGAGAGCCAGAAGCATCAATTCTTCTGTCATCCTTACTATTGTCCAGCTCTCTGATGCATAGCGAGTTATTAGAAGATCATGGCTTGTATAAGGTACACTGTAGTCTCTACACTGACATCGTTGCTCTTTGGAACTCTGAAGAGGGCCCTGACAAAAGATTTTCCTAATGCAACTTGTCTTTTGATTTCCTGAGTTAAGAGTGTTGATTATGGAAGCAAGTTAAGTGGAAATTAACAGTCTCAATTCCTTCTCAATCTATTACGGTGCTTCCAATTGATTCACTGGTGAGAATCTATGTTTTCTTGATGTTGAGCTCTCAATCCATATTGAAGGCTGCAGTCTTTGACCTCCTGCATCAAATGCCTCGGGTCCTTCTCAGTTTTGACAAGCATTGTTGTGTCATCTGCCTAGCGCAGGTTGTTGATAAATCTTCCTCCAAGGTTGCTGACAAATCTTTCTCCAGTCCTGAAGCCTTTGAGTTGTGGTTCTGGAGAAGTGTATTAAACATACCATGGACCACCAAGAGAACAAACAGGTCTGTCCTGGTGAGGGTGAAACCAAGCTGCTCCTTGGAGGCAAGGATTTTAAAGCTCTGTCTAACATACGTTGGACATGTTGCTAGGAGGTGCTTGGAAGTGTGGAAGGACAGAGCAGAAGAAGAAGATGACCTTGAATGAGATTAATTAGCACAGTAACTGGGGTAAAAGAGGTAGCTGTGTTGGAGACAGTGTGATTGGCTCAGCTAGGGCAGGATTCAGACCTATTGTATATAGGGTTTCTGAGAGTCATAGGCGACTCAATGGTGCATAACAATTAAAACAATGTGAAAGCTCTGGTGGCTAAATGACAGGAGTTGTGCAGCCAACTCACAGACACGAGCCTCAAATCTCCTACCTGTCCTAGTGGTTAAAGATGGCAGTCTCCTCCTGTGTGGTTTACTGTCTCTGAAAACCTACTGGAGGGTCAGCTGTGATTAGGTTCTGACTCAACAGTACACAACAACAGCATGTGAAAGCACCAGCTGTGTCTGACTCATTCTTTGTTTCAATGCTTGCTTCTATCATAATTCTTGAATCATAGTTTGTGCCTGATAGATATGTGTTGGGTTTATGACTAAATATACAATGTAATATGAAAAAAAAGAGAGAGAGGCAGAAGCACATGTCTGGCAAAATGTAAACAGATAATATTAGGCCTCAGCCTGGCATGCATGGTAAAGCCCCCTGGAAAAACCCTCATTAGTGTTTTAGGCATATGAGTGAAGTAAAGGACAATGGGCCAGAATAAGAACCGCCCATCAAACTTTGACCTTTCCATGGTGACATCTCATTGGCCTAGACGCATGCTGCCCAGACAAGGAAGTCATACACATGACCCCACCTCAGTGCCGCCTCCCTTACTACTTTTCTACTTTTCCACTGGAATGTGGTGGAGGGTGGAGCTGGGAAGTAAGTGGGTCAAGGCTCTGGGCTAAGGGTGGGGTCAACACTGTAACTAATGCTTAACTC
>NW_006399824.1:1942266-2015536 GCF_000299155.1 Elephantulus edwardii | reverse complement strand
GATGGATTGATTCGGTGACTGGGGTAATCGGGATGGGTGTGTCAGAGGCGGTGCGGTTGGCGCAGGATAGAGCAGGGTTTAGGGCTGTTGCGCACAGGGTCGCTATGAGTCGGAAACGACTCGACGGCACATAAAAACAACAACAGCAAAAGTTTACCAAAAAACTTGGATTTCCAGTCATTTGTTGTACATTTTCCTCACTACTCTCCTTCTCTTTTCTCTTTAAAAACTTCATCCATTGTTGCACAATTTCCTCCACCATACCCTCCCTCAGTCCTCTTCACTAGTCACCTCTTGTTCTGGACTATCTTGACTAATAAATCTATCTTTGCTTTTTTACTTTAATCCTCAAATCTCTTTGCCTTTTCTCTTGACTTCATGTTCCAATAAGGCCTCAGCTTGCAGTAGACTGTTCTGACCAAGATCAGTAAGCGTCCTTGTAAAGGCCCCCACGCTGTACACTGCACTTGGGCCTTCTAACAGCCACCAGGCTATGCACTAAATAAAGTCGGCTTTCCCAAGAGCCACTGAAATTGCTGTCTACTGCGCTCCTTTGATAGCTTGGACACCATTTCCTCCAGTGTCTCCGCCAAGCTTAACTCTTTAGCCAGATGAGGGGAGCAAAGCCAGGACATTGACCACACGCTAACAGGTATACTGTGTATGGCTTCTCCCAAGTTTTTAAGAGCAGGAGATTATTTTTATTTCTTACAGAAAAGGTACACACCTCAGGACTGATTTGAGTTTGATGTCAGTAATTGCAAGCACAAACTCTTGGATTCTAAACCTGACCTAGGCCCTTAAATAACATCATGTTCTATGTCTCTGACCCCCATGGAGGGGAAGAAATTGAAGTTTACGGTAATGAAGCCAGAGAAAGAATGAGGGAGGAGCAGCTGGACTCCCGTTTCCTTCCCTCGAACCCTGGAACACTCTTCCTCAGGGAGACAGACCCAGACCCAGCAGTGGAGAGTAAATGGAGAATGTCCTCTGCTCTCTCTCTGCCTGGGTTAGTCAACTACTTTCTTTGATGATGGTTGCTAGAGCCAAGTTCCAGGAGTAGAAGGGGGTCTCTGTGGGTGGTGGTTCCCCAGGGATTCCCAGTGCTCTGAAAGTCATGCAGGAGAAGCTTCTGGCTCCTAACTGTGGTCCTACTATGCACACAGATCCTTAAAAGATCTCCCCCAGATTCAGGATGGAGAATAGATCTGAGGTGTGGTTTGCCCTGAGGCGTGAGTGTGGTACCCAGAAATAGCCAAGCTGGTCACAACGGGACTATGGGTGTCAGGGAGTGCTGGGGGGGAGTGTTAGGCTCCCTAATGTCAATGTCTGTCTTGGGCCCTGACAATGGCACTAGTATCAGAGCTGGTGGGGTGGGTTAGCTGATGGAAGATCAAGGCCACCCACCCCTTATTCCTCTCTTACCACACACCAAGGCTTGGGATAGAGGTAGACAAAGTAGACTGGTGGGCTCCTGGGGCCAGGGTGAAGGAGGATTACAAAGATCCTAGGAAATTTTTGGAGTGAGAGAAATGCTCCTTGATCTTTGTTAAACTCACAAATGGTCCACTTAAAATGAATGTACTTTATTAGATGTAAATTATATTCTATAAAGTTGACGGGGGGGGGGGCGAATAAAGGGAATGACGTGGCTAGGCACTTTGCAAGGTGTTTTCAAGTACATCTTCTTCAGCAGCATCTTTCTACAGTGAGGCAGACAGAGGCCCAGAGAGCTTGTGTGACTTGCTCAAGGTCACACAGATGGAAACAGGAGAGCTGGAACTCAAACGCTGTCTTTTGTAAAAGGAGACTACCTCTATCTCCACCATACTCTTAATCTAAATCCAAAGCATCTTTGCTTGGAGAGAGAGGTAGGGAGGAGAAAATGAGTTTTCATTTTCTTGTGTTAACTTCTGCCTCAGTGCATAAACAGGAGACAAAATTATATCATTTCCGAACACTATGAAAAGTCCAGACACTGACATCAAAAAGGCTGAGAGGGAGAAAGGTCTTTGGCAGGAAACCAGGAAAGTAAAGCATCAATTTTCCTGTGGAATCCTGCAGCAAGTTTCTATCTTCTCTGGGACTCAGTTTCCCCATGTTTAAAAAGCCCTTTCAGTTCAGAGAAATGGGCTTTCTGGGAGGGTACTAAGGAGACCCTTTCATAACCCAGACTCCTCTTTCAGCCCTTAACCTCTGACCCCCAACTTCTGCCCCCAGTATCCAGCCAGAGGAGGCTTATGTTGCTATTGGCTCATACCAGCCCCTAAAAGCCAACTGTGTAAATCTTCTCCCCATTTCTGTGTTCAATAGCTTCAGACTAACAGCTTGAAATCAGCCATGGTATAAGAATTTGCACCATGGAAATTGGCCAACACTACAAATCAAGGCTTTCTTTCTCCCCTCCCCAGATTGCTGGTTGTTAAACATGAATCATTCTACCACTGAGCCCAGAAACACGAGCAGCTGTGTGGTAACTGTGGCCACCATGTCATGTGCCAGGCAAACATCTGTCCATTTGAGGAAGGACAGACTTGCATTGGCTACCAGCCTGGAACAAACAAGGTCAGGATATCCTGATTTGTATGTATGATGCCATTCTAGGTCAGGGGAAAGATGAAAGTTTTCCTTATGTCTCTGTAGGCTTTGAGATTCACTCCCAAAATGATCACCTTTGGATGGCTAGAGGAAGTGATGATGATATTGGAGCCCTTTAAAATTTAGATGAAATCCCTGGCTGGTGCAGTTAATACACTTGGCTGATAACTCGAACTTTGACGATTTAAGCCCATTTAGAGGAACCTTGGAAGAGAGTTCAGATTATCAAGTTCTAAAAATCAGTCATTGAACGTGAAGGAGCATAGTTCTACCCTGATGCATATATAGTCACCATGAATCAGGAACTTAGCATTTGGAAAAATGAAGGTCTCAGGTTATTTGCTTGATGTCACACAGAAAAACCACTTTTTTTTAAAAGAAAAAAAATTGTTTTGGTTTTTTAAAAAAGTATAGGGTTTTTTTAATCAAAAGTTTACAGAAAATGTGGATTTCCATTCATTCATTGTTGTATATTTTCCTCCCTACCCTCTGCCCTCAGTTCACTTTTCTCTTTAAAAAGATTATTTCATTGTCGCACAATTTCCTCCCTACTCCTGCCCCCAGTCCACTTTGCTAGGCACTCCTTATTCTGGACTCTTGTCATGAAAATAATACCTCATCATATATTTCTTTTAGACAGTTCTTTCCCTCATCTATTTCAATGCAGTGTTCATTATTTATCTACCCTATCTTTTCTTAGTTTCCCCCAACCCCCATATCAATCTTGTTTTATAATAGTGGCATTATGCTGTATTTGTCCTTTTGTGATTGAGATATTTCACTCAGTATAATATCCTCCAGGGTCACCCATTTTGTATATTTTATGAGTTCCTTGTTTTTCAGTGCTGTGTAGTATTTTGTTGTGTGAATATACCACAGCTTCTCTATCAATTCATTTGCTGATGGGCACTTGGTTTGCTTCCATCTCTTTGCTATTGTGAACAATGGAGCAATAAACATGGGTGTGCATATATCTATTTGGGTGACAGTTCTGGTTTCTTTAGGGTATATTCCAAGTAGTGCAATTGCTGGGTCAAATGGTATTTCTATTTCCAACTTTTTGAGAAAGCACCATACTGCCTTCTAGAGCGGTTGCGCCATTTTACACTCCCATCAGCAGTGAATTAGGATTTCAATTTCTCCACAACCTCGCCAGCATTTGTTGTTTGCAGAAAAATAACTTTTTAAAAAATATTATTTTATTTCTTACTGAAAGCTCACAAAGGGATTGGTTTTCATTTATTCATCCATATACATTTTCCTCCCTCTTCCTCCCCCAATTCCCTGTGTGATGCTTGTCCATTCCAGACTGTTAATTGTCATACACGTAATTTCTAACCATTCATTCCTAAAGAAAGGACAAACTCACTTTAAGAATATCAATTCATTGCTTTAAGAACCATCACTCATTAACTCCCATCAAGTTCCCCCCAAAGTTAGCCATTATTCTTCCTTCTAACTATAAAGTAGCTCAGAACTTGATATGATTAGACTCATATTACATATTCTTTTCTGTACCTGCCTTCTTTTTCTCAATATTATGTTTGTGAGCTTTGTCCCTCACAGGTGTAGTAGTAGCTCATTCTTTTTCATTGCTATTGTACCCCCCAGTTTACCCACACCTCTGTTAATGGATATTTGAATCTGATTTTTAGCTAGTAAACACAGTGTTACTCTGAACATTCCAGCAGATATGTTTTGGAAACTGTACACACATGGTTCTGTTGGGTATGTACCTAGATGCAGCATTGTGGGGAGTTGGGATTATTTTATGTAATGTTGAGGCTATAGAGAGTTGTTGAGTGCCTCAGGTGTGTGTGGGTTCCTGAATAAGGCCCCATGGATTGCACAGAACTGTCTTCCCACTCAAGGAGCTCCCAGCCTGGGACGTGTAAGAGTGGGGAAGAGATAAACTCAGGAGAAACCAGACAGACTATGGGGATACCAGCAGAAAGTTAAGAACAAGAGCCTTGGAGGCTCAGAATGGGGAGGGGCTGTCTGGTAAAGAGAATAGACAAGTCTGGAAGAAATCTGAGGAAGAATTGAGTCCACAGAGAAGGAAAGAGGAGGTCCAGGCAGGGGACTGGAGGTGGAGGGGTGTGGAGACAAGCCAACGGAGCATGTGTAGAGAGTAGTAATCTGGGTCTGGAGGGTTGGCTTTGGGTGGGGAAGATCTGAATGCTGTGACATCTCTAGCACAGGCCCAGGTGTTTGGGCCTTCGTTGTCTGAACACTAGGAAACTGCTGATGGTCTTTAATAGGTGCATTTGGTCAGGGAGGCATTCTAGAGTTGTGTGTTTACGGGTGTGCTCGATTCTAAGAGGGGAACCAACAAGATTTGAGTTCAGGAATAGACAGAGTGGGGCGTGGAGAGCACAAGAGTGGACAGCTGGAGTCCCACAGAGCTTGGAACCTTATAAAACAGCCCGCAGGAGGGGAAGACCTGCCCTGGTCCCCCCTACAGCCCCAGCCTCTTCACAGCCCCTCCTCTGCAGGGACACTCAGGACTGTAGGACTGAGTTGCCCAAGGAGGCTGGACCCTGAGCAGAGAGACTGCCTCCCCCTTTCTAAGGCGTGTGGTCCCTACAACGCAGAAGGAAAGTGGGCCTACAGTGGTCACTCAGCCTGAATCAATGCCCCATTCAACATTCACTCTGGAAATCCTTTAATTGCTGCCCTTCTCTGAAGGAGTAAGATCTTTGAGCCTACTGCAGAGAGAGGTAAACTGAGGCAGAGTCCACATGTAAGCATCTGTCCTGTGACTGGAGTCCAGGATCCTGTTCTACTCAGCCCTGCCACCAAGTTCAAGACCTCTTCCACATGGAGAAGATCAAGTAAGTGGGAAAAGTGAGGGGAGAGGGGGTCTCCCTGCTCCCTACTCCACTTGTTGCTCTGGCGAGGAGTTTCCTGTCTAAGAGAACTGAGGACACAGATGTAAATTTTCCCAGTGGGATGCAGGAGAGGAGGAGCTTTCCCTTGGTATAGGGAAGCTGAGTCCATCCCCTTCTCCTTCCTCCTGGTGAGTCCGCAGCCCTCATTAGCCTCAGGTTGCCATCTGTCAACACTGGGGTGCAGACAGTACCCTGGCTGGTCCCCAAGGCCTCGCTTGCTCAGCGGGCCCTGACCCTTCCTGCAGCCCCCACCCAGGTTGTGGGCTGATTAAGGGCGTGATGGATGAGAAGCAGCTTTGAGGAGCCCAGAGCACAGAGAAGTGCGAGGGAAGTGAGTAGTTACCCCTCTATTTAGCCAAACGATTGATGGCAGGCGTTATTATTAACGACACTAATAATGATGCCCACACACCATCCAGTGCTTACACTGCGCTTTTGTTTTCATGCAAAATACACTCCCTGAACCATCACTCCACCCCACCTTGTGAGCATGTCCAGAGGGGTAAGCTAAGGCAGGGAGCGTGGGGGGCAGCTCTGCCCGCTCTCGGCCCAGGATTCCTACCCCAGTCAAGCTGTCCACTCTCATCCCCTGGCATTCTGCTGTCTTTTAGTTATAAAATAGAGCACGAGGGCGAAAGGGAGAGAAATAAAGAAAGAAATTGGTCCCAAGAAACAAACAGGCCTTTATTGTGCGGTCTGAGAGGGACGCCAAGTGACCCAGCCACACAGCATGTGGACAGGATCGAAATGGCGTGCAGGCAGTCTGGGGCGGGTGTGTGTGTGTGTGTGTGTGTGTGTGTGTTCCTTTTTATAGGGGTCCTGGGGAGGACTAAGATGGTATTTCTCGGAATTTGGCATGTTAAGTTAGGTTTTTGTTGATGTTGTTGTTATGTGCCATCGAGTTGCCTGCGACTCATAGCGACCCTATGTACAACAACCCTAAACTCCGCTCTGTCCTGTGCCAATCGCACCGTCTCTGACACTCCCATCCCAATTATCCCAGTCACTGAATCAATCCACCTCATAGAGGGCCTTCCTCTCCTGCGCCGTCCCTCCACCCTCCCAAGCATGATGTCCCTCTCCAAGGACCGGTCTCTCCTCACTACATGTCCAAAGTAAGTTAGACGGAGCCTCAGAATCCTTGCCTCCAAAGAGCCACCCGGTTTAACCCTCTCCAGGACAAATCTATTTGTTTTCCTAGCAGTCCATGGTATTCTCAGTACTCTTCTCCAGCACCACAGCTCAAAGGCATCAGTTCTCCTTCTATCCTCCTTGGTCATTGTCCAACTCTCTGATGCATAACAGGAAGTTAGGTTTTAGCCATTTTTAATTTATCATCTTATCAGCATCCATTGTCTGGTCTGGTCTTTGATATGACCAGCTTAGATGTTATCAAGTTTCTTAGGAAGGGATCAAGCTTGGGGGTGGAGGGGCTGCCATATTCTTCTCATCCCCTGGTAGTTCTCTGGGCTTCGCCCAAGGAGCACTGAACAGGCTCAAGTTGGAAACCACCTTCCCCACTTGCTGAATGCATGTCCTTGGGTAGAGTTGTGTTACCCTCGGCGCCTCAGTTTCCTCATCTGACACAATGGGCACAGAATCATTTCCGTTTTGTAGGTGAGGGTTGAGCGCTTTGAGGGAGTGTCCACACAGGATTCATCACTGTGTTCAGGCTTTCTGCTGCACCCTATTATGATGGCATTTAACAACAATAACATCAACATAGAGAGTAATCAGTTGGCCTACTGGACAGAAAGTCATGCTACCAAGCCAAAGGTGGGTGGGTGACTTTTAATCTGCGGCCCTCAGGCCTGTTTTTCAGTTTTCGTTCAAACATTCTTCTAGGTCGTATAGCCCTGGTGTGTCCACTTGCCATACAGAGGTAACTTGTGGTTACTGTGAAGCTGAACAGTGACTCTATTGTGTCAAATGTGGTAATTGTTACCCATGGGGGACGGCGCTCCCCAATGAAAACAAGCTTGGAAGGAGGAGTGGGTTCCACTTCCATAATAGCTTGCCACTGGAAACCCTATGAACCTGGAGAAAGGACGAAAGTCACCCAAGTGTTGAGAACTTTCGTTCATAGGGTTGCTGAGTTGCCTACGACTCCAAGGCACATAGCAACTACAACAGGCCAGAACTCAGCCAGTAGGGCAAAGAGGAAGGCTTTTTCACTGAGGCTGCTCTGAGAAGGTCCCTATGACCTCCAGCACCAATTTTCTAAAAAGCTATTCTTTGCGTGCAAGCAGAAGGACATGTGTGCATGCGCTGCCCAAGCTGTCTGGACACAATCAGCAGTGACATCTCATCCCACGCAACAAGGCCCAAGGCCCTGCTCCTGCCACAGCTGAGTGCAGAGGGAACCAGAGATGGGCCCTCCCGTCTGCTGCCTCCGCAGCTCAGCTCCTAGTCCTCTGCCCAGCCAGTTCCAGCTCCTGGGGGCTTCCAGGAAAGAGGAGGTGCTGTAACCACAGCAGGAGCAACTCCATCTGGGTTACCCACGTGAGAATTGCGACATTCATCTCCTAACCTCCCCCTCCTTGATTTCCACCCAACCTTCTCTACCTTGAGCTTTGCTGGCTCTGAAAACCCTGTCCTGCTCCCAGGCTGCATCAGCCAGGGCTCTCCAGAGAGAAGAGACTTCTTGTTGTTAGGTGCCATCAAAACAAGTGTTATGGCTCATAGTGACTCAATGAACCGAATCCTGTTCTATCCTGTGCCATTGTCATCATCTCTGACACACTTGAGCCCACAGTCACTATGTCAACCTATCTCATTGAAGGGCTCCCCTCCTTTTAGAGGACTGATCCTCCACCTTTCCATGCCTGGTTTCCCTTTCCAAGGAGCAGTGCCTCCTACCAATACGTCCAAAGAATGTGAGAAAAAGCTTTGTCATCTTGGTCTCTAGGGAGCACTCTGGTTGCACCAGACAAGGCATATCTGCTTGTTCTTTTGGCAGTTCACGGGATATTCAGTGCTTTTCAACACCGCAACTAAAAGAAATCAATTCTTCTTCTGTCGTCCTTAGTCATTGTCCAGCTTTCAGATGTGTACCATGGCCCGAGTCAGGCAAACCTTAGTCTTCAAATTGATATAATTGCTTCTCAATAATTTAGAGAGGTCCCTGACAGCCGACTTCCCCAGGGCTGGTACCAAGGGTGTTGTTTGTGGATCCAAGGAAGATGAGTTTGTTGACAGTTTCAATCTCTTCTCTATTATCATGATGTTGCCTATCAGACCAGTGATGAGGATTTTCATTTTCTTGATGTGGAGATGTAATCCATATCGAAGGCTCTAATCTTTGATCTGCAGCAAGTACTTTAAGTTTTCTTCACTTACAGCAAGCAAGATTATGCTACCTGCATAAGGTAGATTGCTGAGGAGTCTTCTTCTGACTCTGATGCCACATTCTTCTTCATAAGCCCAGCTTCTTGAATTATTTACTTAACAAACAGCCTGAAAAGATATGCAAAAAGGATACAACCCTGACACATACCTTTTCTGATTTTAAACCATATGGTGTTCACTTGGTCTGTTCAGATAACAGCTTCTTGGTCTAGGTATGTTGTTGTTATGTACTGTGGAGTTGGAGCAGACCCATAGCTGACCTACAAGTCGGTTTTTGGAGGTAGTTAATCGCATGGGAGGAGACTGCCCATCCTTCTCCCGTGAAGCAGCTGGTGGACTCAAACCATGTGCTTTCCGGGATAGCAGCACTGCTTCTTGCCACTAGGCCACCAGTTCTCCCTAGGAATAGGTATAGGTATAGGTGTAGGTATAGGTATAGGTATAGGTATAGGTATAGGTACAGATTTCATATAAGTATAATTAAGTATTCTGAGGTTCCCATTCTGCTCAATTTTAGCCATAATTGGTTATGATTCACAGCCAAACACCTTTACATAGTCAATAAAGAAATAAAGGATGATTTGAAAATATACATACATACTCTTGGTGGTGCAGTGGTTAAAATGTCCAACTACTGATCAAAATGTCAGCAGATCAAACTCACTCCAAGGGGGAAAGACGTGTTAGTCTGCTTTTATAAAGCTGTATAGCTTTGGATATCATATGGGCACTTCTACATTGTCCCAACTGCTTGATACCAGTTGATATGGAGACTCATTTCTTTCCCACTTCTTTGGAGCTGTCTTAGTTACATAGTGCTGCTGTAACAAAAGAAACCACAAATGGAGGCTTTAGAGACCAGAAATTCATTGCTCCACAGTTTTGGCAGCTTGGAGTCTGAATTCAGAGCATTGCTAGGGCTAGACTCTCCCTCTCTCTGGCTCTGAGGAATCATTCTTGTCTCTTCCCACTTCTTGTCGCCCAAGAGTTGCTTGGCTACAAGTACATGTGTCTTAGCATGGCATCTGTCTTCCTCTCCGTGTGCCTGTCTGTGATGCTCTACTTATAAGACACTGATCAGAAGTAATTAGATTTCAGACCCATCTTACTCTTGCGTGATCTCCTTAACAAAAAAGAGAGCCCTTACTTCCAAACAGGATCAACTTAACAAGTGCAGGGGTTGGCATTTCAGTACGACTTTTTGGGAGATACAATTCAATCCATGCTGCTAGTGTTAGGTGCCATTGAGTTGAGTACACTTGGACAACAGCTCTGAACCCTGTCCTGCCCTGTGCCATCCTCGTCATCTCTGACACACTTGAGGTCATTGCTGCAGTCACAGTCACTATCTCAATCCATTTTGTTGGGGTTTCCCCCTCCTTTTCTGGCCTTTCCAAGCCCAATATCCCTTTCCAAGAAATATACTTTCTAGGAAAGCTGAGATGAAGATTTGCCATCTTTGCCTCCAAGGAGCACTCTGGCTGCACTTTTCCTAAGACAGATCTGTTCTTTCAGTACTGTTCTCCAACAACCACAGATGTTAATTCTTCTTCTGTCATTCTTATTCATCAGCCAGCTCTCAGCTGCATAGCACATGATTGAAAAGACCATGGCCTGAATCAGGTGCACCTCCTCAGCAGGCTGAAGGGAGCTCTGAGAAAAGTAGTGTTGTTATGTGCCATGGAGTTAGAGCCAACCCATAGCTGACCCTCCAGAGGGCTTTCAGAGGCTACAAATCACATGGGAGGAAACGACTCATCTCTCTTCCTCAGAGCAGCTGGTGGATCCAAACCATGTGCCTTTGCATTGGCAGTACAGTTCGTTACCATTAGGCCACCAGAGCTCTCTATCTATATTGTTAAGTGTCATAAATTTGCTTCTGATTCATAATGACTCAATGTATAACAGAGTGAAAAGCTTTCTGTCCTGTTATCCTCATAGTAGTAGGTGGGTTTGAGCCCTTGTCACAGTCATTGGGTCAGGTTACAATAGAGTCTTTATTTTAATAAAAATTGTTGTTGTTGTTTTTATGTACCACCGAGTCACCTGTGACTCATAGCGACCCAATGTACAACAGTCCTAAACCCTGCTCTATCCCGCGCCAATCTTATTGTATCTGACACACCTATCTCCATTACCCCAATCAATGAAGCAATCCACCTTATTGAGGGTCTTCTTCTCCTGTACTGTCCATTCACCCTCTCAAGTGTGATGTCCCTCTCTAAGGACTGATCCCGCCTTGCAACTTTTCCAAAGTATGTCAGAAGAAGCTTCAGAATCCTTGCCTCCAAGGAGCAGCATGGCTTCACCCTGTCCAGGACGAACTTGTTTGTTCTCCTAGCAGTCCATGGTATAGTCAATACTCTTCTCCATCTCCACAGCTCAAAGGCTCAACTCTCCTTCTATCATCCCTAGTCATTGTCCAGCTTTCTGATGCATAGTGAACAAAGACCATGGCCCGCATCAGGCGCACTTAGTCTTCAGACTGACATTGTTACTCTTCAGTACTTTGGAGAAGTCACTGACGGCAGACTTTCCTAATGCAATACATCTTTTAATTTCTTGGCTGCTGGCACCAAGAGTGTTTATTGACTCTGGAGCCAAGCAAATTTAAGCTGTCAACAATCTCAATCTCTTCACCATCTATCATGATGCTACCAATCGGTGCGATGGTGAGAATCTTTGTTTTTTTGATGTTGAGCTTCAATCGTATTGAAGGCTGCAGTCCTTGAACTTTTGCAGCAAATTCTTCTGGTGGCCTTGTGGCAAAGAAGCTGCACTGTAATCCCGAAGGCATGTGGTTCAAGGTCACCTGATCCAAGGGAGAAGGATGGGCAATCTCCTCCCATGGGACTAACTGCCTCTGAAAATCTGCTGGAGGGTCGGCTAAAGGGCGGTTCTGACTCTAAGGTATTTAACAACAACAACAACGATGTATATATTTTCTTGTTACTTACTGATTGTTTCCTAAAGGCTGACCTCCCTCTGGAGTGTAGACTGTAGGATTTATTCTCTTGCTGGGTGTTGAAGAACCTGCATTCAGCATAACACCTAGCACATTGTAAGCACCCTGATCAATCTGTGCGTGATTCCGTGAATGGACACAGTGCGCTCACTCTCACACGTCATTCCCACACAGAGAAATGGAGGCATAACTGGTAATAATATCACTTGACCAAAGCCTCATTTACTCGAACCAGAAAACCACAGGTCTACATGCCAACTGCTTCCAGCCCTGCCTGGAAACATGAATTCCTATTCATATTACCCCTCTGCTTGCATGCTCCTAATCACAGGAATTTTATTACCTAAAGGGGTAAGAGGGAAAGCTAGTGGAAGCCCTGAGTTGTTCATGACACCATTCTTCTAGATCTGTCTTGCTGGAACTGCTGTCCACTGTCTAGGGAAGACTGAAGCAGGAATCCTGCTGGCCTCCAACTGATTGAGATGCCATGTTTCCATGTCCTGGCTTAGAATAGCAAAAGGAGTTGGAATTCTACCCAGACTCCCTCACCCCCATGCCCTTATTGTAGAGTATCTTCCAGGCGTAGTTCTACCTCCTCTTCCTCCAGGAAGCCCACAGGATTTACTCTCTCCTCTGAGTTTCTGTGACCTGAGTATTTTGTCCTATGAGAATATTTGGGCTAGAAGAAGTTGTGGTGATTAGTTGTTTAGCCCCTTCACATGACTTTACAGAGGAACAGAGAGGAGATAGGCTGAATTCAAGCAGTTAAATAATTTGTTGTTGTTTGTTTTGCTATCTTTGAGGATGAGGGAAAAGAAATCTCAGGAAACATTGTAATAGATAACAACAGAAGAAAGTATCCTTTTGATGCAACAGATGCAATCTGAAAAGTGTGTGAAGATTTACGGGCAGGCATGCTCATTACAGTCTTGTTTATGAGGACGGAAAACTGGAAATAGCTTAACAGTCCAATATGGAGATTGGGGAAATAAATTCTGGTGCATCCATGTGATGGAATACCATACAGCCATTAAAAATGATGGCCTAGTAAAAGAATATTTAATGACACAGGAAAATGTTTGCAAGATATTGCCAAGGAGAAAAAAGCAGATTGCAAAGCAGTATGTTCCATAGAATTCTAACTTTGCTAAGACAATTATTAAAAAAGAAAGCCCAGGGTCCCTGAGGTTATTTATGATATTGTTTCACCGCTTCAAAATGCCAGTCTCATTATTTCTTATATTGATGTGGTTCAGTGGAAAGTAGAGGAATTGAATATCTGAAGGCCTGATTGTGAGTCTAGTTTCTACCACTTATTAACTGTGTGGTCTTGAAGCTCTGGATCTCACTTCCTCTCCTCTGTAAAATGGGGGTGTTGTTGTTGTGTACTGTCAAATCGGAACTGACCCATAGCTGACTCTCCATTGGATTTTCAGAGGCAGTTAACCGCATGGGAGGAGATTGCCCATCCTTCTCCTGTGGAGCAACTGGTGGACTCAAACAGCGTGGCTTCAGGATTGCTGTGCAGCTTCTTAACACTAGGCCACTAGAGCTCAAAATCGGGATAAGTCCTCCATTTAAATGATGTTGAAAAGATCTCAGAGCTGGAGAGGAGGGAGGAGGTGTAAGAAAGTGGAATAAAGAGAGAAAAGGAGGTCAGGCCTTGGTAATAATACAGCTCTATATGAGATGGATTGATTCAATGACTTGGGTAATGAGAATAGATGTATCAGAGACAATAAGGTTGACACAAGGTAGAGCAGGGTTCAGGATTGTTGTACATAGGGTTGCTATGAGTTGCAAGTGACTTGACGGCACATAACAACAACACAACTAAATGTTAGAAATAATATGTGCATTGTTGTTGTTAGGTGCCATCAAGTCGAGTATGACCCATAGCAACCCTACGAACAACAGATCTGAACCCTGTCCCATACTGTGCCATCCTCACACTTCCTGACACCTTTAAGCCCATCGCGGCAGTCACTGTGTCCATCTACCTGGTTGAAGGTCGTCTTCTTCACTGACTCACAGCCTTTCCAAGCATGTCCCTTTCCAAGGAATAGCCTCTCCTAGCAACATGCCTGCGGTATGTGAGATGAGGCTTTATCATCTTTGTCTCCAAAGAGCACTCTGGCTGCACTTTCTCCAAGACATATTTATTTATTCTTTTTGCAGTTCGTGGGATATTCATCACTCTTCTCCAACGTCACAGCTCAAAGCCACCGATTCTTCTGTCATCCTTAGTCATTGTCCAGTTCTCTGATACATAACAAGTGATTGGAAAAGCCATGGCCTGAATAAGATACACCTTAGTCCTCAAACTGACATCATTGCTCTTCAATTATTTGGACAGGTCCCTGGCTATAGACTTTCTCGTGCAACATGCCTCTTGACTGATTTCCTGACTGCTGGTACCAAGGGTGTTGATTGTGGATCCAAGTAAGATGAAGTTGTTGACAGTTTCAATCTTTCCCCCATCTATCAATCATGATGTGGTCAAGCAGTATTTTTGTTTTCTTGACATTGAGGTGTGATCCAAATTGAAGGCTGTATTATTTTATCTTCTGCAACAAGTGCTTCACGTCTTCCTCACTTTCAGTAAGCAAAGTTGTGTCATCTGCATAATGCAGGTTATTGATGGGTCTCCCTCCGATTGATGCCACATAATTTCATAGAGGCTAGCCTCTAGAATAATTTGCTCAGCATACAGAGAATTGATGCCTTTGAGTTGTGGTGCTGGAGAAGAGTGTTGAATATACCATGGACTGTTAGGAGAACAAACAGGTTTGTCCTGGAGAGGGTGAAACCAAAATGTTCCCTGGAGTTAAGGATTCTGAAGCTTCGTCTGACATACTTTGGGCATGTTGCAAGGAGGGACTAGTCGTTGGAGAGGGGCATCATGTTTGGGAGAGTGGAGGGATGGTGCAGGAGAGGAAAACCCTCAATGAGATGGATCGATTCTGTGAGTGGAGTGGTGGGAATGAATGTGTTTGAGACAGCGAGATTGGCACAGGATAGAATGGGGTTTAGGGCTCTTTTACATAAGTTCGCTATGAGTTGCAAATGACTCGATGGCACATAACAACAACAACAACAACAACATACAGATTGAAGCACATAGCCTCTTATTTAAATCATTTGGAGTCCAGAAGATAAGTCTTTTTTATTTGGTTAACAGTTTGTTGGGCTTGGGAGCCTCTTGTTTAAAGCAATTAAGACCTGGTAGGTAGGCCTGTGTGATTAAGAGCAGGTTGTGTCTGGGCGCCTGATGTGAAGCCTGATTTGCTATTAGAGATACTACTAATTTGTGTATTATTAGCCCAGTTAAGCTGAGGCCTCCATGAGGACAGCATGCAGTGTGGTTCCCCTGTCCTTCTGCAGCCAGCACCATGGCTGACACTGAGCCCAGGATCATTGGTGGACCACCCATTATAGCCTCGCCTCTGCCCCTCCATCTTTTGTCTGCCTTGGGATGGGCTCTGCATCACCCATAAGGCAGAAAGTGGCTGTAATGGTGCTGAGAGTTAGAGACTGTCCCGAGTGTCCCCTGAGTCCCCACTTCCCCTGCTCATACAGGACCACAAGGATGATCACTCCTGGTGCAGGAGGTACAGCAGAGGTGGTTCGAAGCCAGACCAGCCTGGAGGCCATGGGGCCTCAGCACCAAATTCAGTGTCCAGCTCCCTGTGGATGAGCAGTAGCAACATGGCTAGGTCAGAGGAGACCACCTCTTCCACCCACATGGGCTCGTCAGGACTCCCTGCAGAGTTTGCATGTGTTCTGATATATCGTTTTCCCTCTGTGCCCTGACAGGTAGATATGAGCTGCCATTCAGGGCCACTTTACTAGGAAGGGCTGGGAGCCCCCAAGAGAGGACTTAGCCTGCCCTGAGTTGTGCTAGGATGGAACTCAGGTCAGGTCTGTCCACTGCCTCTCTCCTGCTAATCCCTCAGCAGTGTGAAGGGTCTTCCAGGCAATCTGACTCAGACACTGACCCAATCTCTGACTGATGCAGGCCTTTAGGGAGCTCAGAGGGAAGTCCTGGGATTGTTTTATGCTGTTTGTTTTTGTGGTGTTTTTTTCCCCCTTTCATTCTTCTTTCTACATAGTGTCTATGTCGTTACCCTGTGCTGGTTCTAGATTGTACTGTTGTTGTTATGTGTTATCCAGTCACCTGTGACTCATAGCAACCCTACGGACAACAGCTCTGAACCCTGCCCTCAGTCAGTCTCACTGACTCTGACACACCTAATCTCATGGCCCCAGTTACCATGTCGATCCCTCTCATTCTGGGTCTCCCTCTTCTGCGCTGTCCCTCCACCCTTATGAGCATGATGCCCTTCTCCAGGGACTGATCTCTTTTGGCCACATGCCCAAAATATGTGAGACAGAGCGTCAAAATCCTAGCTTCCAAGGAGAAATGTGATTTCAACCTCTCGAAGGCAGACCTATTTGTTCTCCTGGCTGTCCATGGAATGTTTGTTCAATATTCTTCTCCAGCTCCACAACTCAAAGACATCAATTGTTCTTCTGTCATTCGAGAGGCCAGTTGGCTCTAGGTTAGGGCCTGGCTTTTTTTCTTGTTGGGGTTGGGGGGAAGGCAGTCAGAGATCTTTCAGGCCCATGGTTGTTATTGCTGTTGTGCACCAGTCAGAACTGACCCTGCAGCGGGTTTACAGAGGTAATGAATCACACCAACGGAGATTGCCTATCGTTCTCTCACAGAGCAGCTGGTGGATTTAAACTATTTCTTTCGGGTTGCTAGCACAACTCTCTACCACTAAGCCACCTGAGCTCTAGGGCCCTGGTAGACTATAATAAAAGGAGTCTAAGATGATGAAAATATGCTGTTGACCCCCTCTCTCCCTCCCTCCCTCAAAGGTGCCCCATTCCCTAGCTGTGGTTCTGGACCAGTTCTCTCAACCTCAGCCTCCTCCAGAGATCTTCTGGGCCAACCAGGGCTGCCACTGACAGAGAAACCAGGAAGGCAAGGGTGCCTCTTCCTGCAGCAATTGGACGACTGCTAAACCAGTTGCTTTTGACTCATGATGAGTCCTGTATATATCAGAGTAGAGCTGTGCTCTGTAGGGGTTTCAGTAACTGGTTTCAATGGCATTGCACTGCCATTGCAAAGGTACACAGTTCAAATCCAACAGCTGCTCCATGGGAGAAAGATCGAGAGTCTCTTCCCATGCAATTTACTGCCACTGAAAACTCACCAACGGGTCAGTAATGGATCTGTTCTGACTTGATGATACACAACAACAGTGAGTAAGGCGACCCCAAGGCACTGTATTCAAAACCTACCAGTTGCTCTGAGGGAGAATGATGAGCAATCTTCTCACATGTGATACAGCCTCTGAAAACTCACCGAAGGGTCAGCTGTGCCTGGCTCTGACTCAAGAGCAATGAGCTCTTACTTTATTTTTAAAAGTAGATCAAGAAAAGTACATTTTTCTCCCGAGGCAGTTTTAGAGGGGACTAGAATTGCTGATCTTTCGGTTAGCAGATGAGTATGTCAGCTGTTGCACAGCCAGATTACAATCTGATGAATGAAGTGTACAAAATCCTGGCCTCCTGATCTCGCCAGGCCATCTTTGCTGATGGTGAGTGACTGTCCAGGGCCTCCCCCCAGATTGGCCAAACCAGACTTCATCTGAGGCTCACTCATTTCCTTCCCCACTTCCAGCCCTGCCTCCCTCCCTTCCTCCTTTCCTCCTACACGAGCTTTGCTGAAGTCACCCTCCCTGGAAAATCTCGAACCCCTAATCCCTGTCTCTGGCTCTACTTAGAAGGAACCTGAAATGAGGTGAATAGGTAGCCCGGAGTGCCTTACCCAAATGCAGCACACATAAATATAACACACATAAACACGGCATGCAGGGGCTCTGAGGGAAGAGGGAACCATTCCTAAGAACAGTATTTTTGGAGGCAGAGGAAAGAACTTGAATATATCAGAAACTCGATTAAAAACGGGAGGAAAAACAAAATCTAAATTTGTGTTTGTGAGAGATGTATTCAGCTGTTAACCAAAAGGTCAGCAGTTCTAACCCACCAGTTGCTCCATGGGAGAAAGAGTAGCCTTCTGCTGTAAAGAGGCACAGCCTTGGGAGCCCGGTGGGGGTTGCTCTGAATCAAAATTCACTCAGATAACTGTGGGGTAAGCCTGGCCAGAGCTCATGTATAATCTGGGCAACGGCCCATGTGAAAAGGATTAGCTCTGGAGTTGTGTGCTGCACAGAGAGATTAGACCCAAAGTCTGTGTGACACATTCCAGGGGCACCTACTGAACCAGCCTGGAGCTGGGGGATACTGGCCAAGCCAGCGGTCAGCGCTGACGGCCCCTCACACAGCCAGCCTCTCAGTGTTAATCCCAATTCTCGCATCTAGAACCAAGGACAGACCGTGAGGGATCTGTGAGGTCTCTGGGGATGAAGGAATGGCGGTCCAGACAGAATCCTTTGGGCCTGATCACTTCCCATCACTATTCAAACCTCACCCTGGAAACCTTCAGGGAGCGAGTCTTCCTCTGAGCTTCCCCAGACTGTTAGCAGACTTCTACTGAGTTAGTTATAAGCAGCGGGAAATGGAGATACCTGAAGGACAGGAGACCTCCAGACCCTACCTGGCCATGCACAAGGTGGGTACTTAGCAGGAAGTAGATGCTGCAGAAATCATTTATCAGGTCATGGTGTGGACATCGGCCCACATCAGTTACTTCTCCATGACATATTCAAAGATGCTTGCTCTGAGGTCGGACTCTCCGCTGGTCTTCTTTTCTGTTCCATCCTAAGAGCCCAGCACAAAGTCTTGCACATAAAAGCTGCTCAGTAAACTACAAATGAAGGTGTATCTCTAGCTATCGGCTACACTCAGCAAGGGCAGGTGATCCAGGCAGGCCGGCTCCATGTCCTCCTCAAGTCAGTTCTGAGCCAATAGTGTCTTACACAGAAGAGACCTCCAGAGTGGGCCTGCCAAGATCTCAGGGTGGTGAGAGGCAGAGACTACTAGACTGCCTCAGGATTGAGGTTGATTTGAGCAGATATGGAGCCAGGAATCCACTTGAAAGACTCAGATAACAGCAACCAACACTTCTGACACTTGCTGTGCTCCAGGGAACATTGCATATATATTCTTTTATATTTGCATAAAAATAAGGGAAGACATGTTTTAATGCTCAGGGTCAATCTCCCTTCCCCATAGCCCCTTGTAGGGACACCAATCTGTCCTTATTGTGTTAAGACTTTCTAGGCTTTATTGAGCTGTTTCAGGTTTATAGCAACTCTATGTACGAGAGAACCAAACACTGGCCAGGTCATCCCACCACTGATGCTCTGTTTAAACCCATTGTTGTGGGTGGCTGGGAGCAATTATCTTCCACAAACGTGGTCACCTTTGCTCATGGAGCAGGCCTGGGAGAAGTGGCTGAGTGGGACAATTTGGGCTGAAGAACAGAGAAGTCACAAAGGTGGGTGGGGTGGGTGTGGGGAATGGAATGGGGGAAAGGGAAGGAAACTGTGCATCAGCCCTGCCTGTGATGGGAGCTTGGGACTCCCAGGGCTGGAAAGCACCTCAGAGAGTTGCCTTCCTCACCGCTCGCATCCAGAAAGGGCAAAATCAGTAAAACCACACCTCTGTGACTGTAGATTCTCCGTCATGGTCACCTTGTGTGTTACAGGAAACGGCTTCATAGGGCTGTCGTCATCACAAAACCAGAACACCAGACTTTTCTCCTTTAGATTGGTTCGAACTGCTCACCTTTAGGTTAGTTGTTGTTGTGTATTGTCAAATTGGAAGCAATCCATAGCTGACCCACCAGTGGATGTTCAGAGGCAGTAAATCGCATGGAAAGAGATTGCCCATCTGGATTAGAAACACAGACCTTTGGGTCTGCAGGGCAATTCCTTACCACTAAGCCACCAGAGCTCCCATAAAACCCAGTGTAAACATTTCCACCATCTAGGTCCTCAGACAAGGCCACAAAGGCAAACCAGGAGACCGCTTTACAGAGGACAGTCCCCAGGCTCACACACTATCCCCCAACCTCCCATCTGGCCTTAAGACCTCCATCCATCATGAGATAAAAATTCCTGGCTTTCACATGTAAACAATAAGTACTTCGCCAGAAATTACCTAAGTTATAATCCAATTACAGAGTAATTACATTGGAATGGCTTTGTAACTAGGGCATTAATTAACTTTGATGGCTCCCATAAATTATATGGGGAACTGGTATGGTGGGGAGGAGGAGGGGGACTTGAGTGGGTGGAAAGGTGGAGATGAGAAGCCTGCCAGTAGGCCTGGGGTCAGGAGATCCCAGGGATGGTGGGAAACAGTGAGGGTTCTCATTCACCCACTCTATTGACTTCTAAACAGTAGTTTCAAGGCTGGCTGTGACCACCAAGATCAATTACCCCAATTTTGCCCTCCTTCTCTCTTTTGCTTGAGCTCTCAGGTTGGAATAAAAGTGTTCATTTAGATAACTCCAATAAGCTCACTGCCTCTTAAGGCAGCATGAATTTGGATTTGGCTCTTTGGAAGACCTTTTACTTCCCTGAACGTTAGTATCTACAATTAGAAAATGGCCAGGGTCAGTCTATGCTACATGGTGTGTAAATGCGGCATGCGTGAACAGTCTTTAGCCAGCAGTGGTCACTGGCATGGTATGTGAGTCATGTACACCATTGTATATGTTCTGGAAGCCTCGCTAAGAAAGGCAAAAGATGGAAATGATGATTGTATTGTTGTATCTTCTTGAACACAGTATACTCAAAATATAATTGTTTTCATTCATACATATTTTGTCCTGTTGTATTAATTACCATATCCACGGCACCATTGCACTTTCTCCAGTTCCTCCCCATAATTCTGATTTTCATGAATCCTTCTCCATTTCAGTGTCTTCCCTTTTCAGGGATGTTGTACTGACCATCTCCTTGTTGTGTACTGCCTTCCCCATTACTCATCTTAAAACAGATCTATTATTTATTTACTAAACTTTACTATGCTCTCCCTCAATTCTCATCCCTGGTAACCATCCAAGGATGATTCTTTCTGTGTGTAATGCTTTCCTTAGCTTTTTTCTAATAGCAGCCTTATACTATATTTATCCTTTTATGACTGAATTATTTAACTCAGCATAATGTTGTCTAGATGGGCCCGTGTTAGGCAGTGTTTTGTGAATTCCTTATTGTTTTTCTATTGCATAGAATCTATTGTGTGAATGTACCATAGTTCACTTATCCATTTGTCTGTTAGTAGACACTTGGGTTGTTTCCATCTCTTTGCTATTGTAAATAATACTCCTGTGAATGTGGGTGTGCATATATCTATTGGGTGGCAGCTCTTATTCCTTTGAGATATAAACCTAGCACTGGGTTTGCTGGACCAAATGGCATTTCTATTTCCAACTTTCTAAGGAAGCTACAAAGGCAGTTTTCTGAAAGCCAACCAAACCCACGCGCGTGAATGAGTAGACAGAAAGGAGGCGCAGGCCCTCGGAGAGGGGGAAGCCCCACTCCTGGCTGTCAGAAACGATTCCTTAGACTCAGTCCAATTCTTGTCTCACATTCCTTCTGTCTTTGCTCACACACCCCCAGGAAAGCCTCTATCTGAATCCAATGGTCCATTTAAGGGCGGAACTCATCACATCTTTGATTTCCCCCAAAGAATCCAATATCCCAGGGCATTCGTGGCCAATATGGACTTCCCGGGAATGCTATGGGAATAATTGGAGTCACACCATTGCAAACTCCCTCTTAAATCTATAGGCATGACTGCAATGATGGGCTACAACATGTGAGCATTTAGATCTCTCACCCACCACTGGTAGGGGTGCAGTCTGTGCAATGACTTAGAAAACTGCAGCACCTACTAAAGCTGAACACATGCACACTATGATCCAGTGATTCAACTGCTGGGAGTATACCAGGAGCTGAAATGTGTACAGACGTTCAACAAAAGTGCATCCAGAAGAGATTATTAAGAAGATTTAAGCAGCCACAGTGCCATAAAAAAAATCAAATGGATAAAGAAACTATAGTACATTCACATAATGGAATATTATGTAGCATTAAAAAATGAACTAATAAAACACTATACAAAATGAACTAATAAAACACTATACAATATGGATGAGTCTAGAGGACATTATGGTGAGTGAAATATCTCAGTCACAAAAGGACAAATACTACATAAGAGGGACATCATGTTTGGGAGGGCGGAGGGACAGTGCAGGAGAGAGAGATCTTGATGAAATGGATCGATTCAGTGATTGAGGTAATGGGAATAAGTGTGTCGGAGACAATAAGGTTGGCACAGGATACAGCAGGGTTTAGAGCTCTTGTACATAGGGTCTCTATGAGTCACAAGCGACTCAACACACATAACAACAACAACTGCTGTAATAAGATTGGTATTTGGTGGGAGGGAGGGTTGAAGAATAGATAAGACTAAGAATAGATAATGACTACCATGTTGGACTGGGTGAAAAGAAGAACAATATGAAAGGAATGGATGATTAGAAATTATGTTTCTAACAATATAGTAGTGTGGAACAAGACAAACATCACAAAAGACAAGGAGATGGAGGAAAAGGTGCATAGATAAATGAAAATCAATCTCTTTCTTTTTGTTGTTGTTATGTGCCGTCAAGTTGCCTACAACTCTTAGCAATCCTGTGTACATTAGCTCTGAACCCTGCCCTATCCTGAGCCAATATCATCCTCTCCAAAAGACCCAATTCCACTTTGCCAAGTCACTATGTCAATCCATTTCATCTTGGGTCTTCATCTCCTGCTCTGTCCCTCCATCTTTCCAAGTATGATGTTCTTCTCCAAGGACTGGTTCTTCCTGGCCATGTGCCTAAAGTATGTGAGACGGAGCTTCAAAATTCTAGCCTCCAAGGAGAAACTTGGTTTCACCTTCTCTAGGACTGACTTCTATACTGGCTGTCCATGGTATATTTTTTTTAAAAAAATTATTATTAAATTTTATTAGTTTTAGTGAACATTTACAGAGATTTCAGGTTCTCATTCATTCATTGTTGCACTGTTTTCTCTACCCTCTTTCCAGTTCGTTCTTCCTCGCCCCCCCCGAATGTCTGTTTTAATTGTCCAATTGCCACAGTGCTTGTCGAAGCCAGTTCTGATTAATCTCTTTTGTCAGTGTGTCCTTTGCCATTCCTTATCTCTCCTCCCTGAGAGAGAGTTCACCCTGATTCATAAGGAAAAGGGGATGGCGTATTCTCTTAGCTACTTGCTGCTGAAAAGGGATGCTGTAGGTTTTAGGGTGAAGATCTTCTCTCATTACTCTAAAGGGCCCCTTTGGCAGTAGGAAACACATAGACTATTATGGAGATTGATTTTGGAATTTAGATTCACTGTTATCAATTGTGCTTAGCAGTACATGTTCATATCCTTGAAGATGTATCATGGAAGTGTTGCAGCCTAGAAGATACAAATTTAACTAACAAGTTAAAAGTACATGAGTCAAAAATTAAAAAGCAATAATATTCTGAGTAGAGGTTCTAATAGTGGCACAATTCAACACTCTTCTCCAGCACCACAACTCAGAGGCATCAATTTTGTCATCCTTAGTCATTATACAGCTCTCTGATGCATAGCACGTAATTGCAATGAACACGGCCTGGACCAGGCACACTTTAGTCTCCAGACTGACATCATTGTTTTTCAGTACTCTAGAGAGATCCCTGACAGCAGATTTTCCCGATGCAATTTGTCTTTTGATTTCCTGACTGCTGATGCCAAGAGTGTTGACTACCTTCATTAAAATAAAAAGAAAAAAAGATTTAAACAAATAAAATAATGTTCCCTATCTATGGATTGAGAGACTTAACACTGTTGGGATGTCACTACTACCCAAAGTGATGTATAGGTTTAAAGTAATCTTAATCAAAATTTCAACAGCCTTCTTTACAGAAAGAAAAAGCCAGTCATCAACATTTTATATGGCCCTGAACAGCTAAAGCAATGGTGAAAGAGAAGAACTAAGAGGCCTCACACATCCTGATTTTAAAACAGACTATACAGGTAATCAGAACAGCCTGCTACTGAGATAACATCAAACACATAGATCAATGGACTAAGCCCCACATCTATGGTCAAATGGTTTTCCAAAGAGTACTCAGTCCATTTAAGGGGGAAAGAAGACTGTCTTCAGTAAATGATGGTGAGAAAATGTCCACATTCAGAAAAGTGAAACAGGATCTATGCCTCAAATCTCACACAAAATGGAGTAAGTTTCTAAGTAAGGTTGTAAATAAAACCACAAAATTCCCAGAAGAAAAATTCAGGGACAAATAGGGTAGACCTAGCTTTTAAGAATGAATTATATAATAATGAAAGTACAAACAGCCAAGAATAAAATTAATTAAAAAAAATATAATTTTTTAAAATTTATTCATCAAAAGACTTTACAAAAAAAGTGAAAAGAGAAGCTAGTGGCTTAGGGGATAACTTTGGAACCCATCTATCTGTTAAGAATCTAATAACCAAAATATATGTAAACAACTTAACAACAAAAAGACAGCTCAATCCTACGATGGGCAAAGGATTTTAACAAGCATCTTACCAAGGAGGACGTTCAAATGGCCACCAAGCACATGAAAAGATGCTTAGCACCATTAGTCATCAGAGAGATGCAAATCAGAACCACAATGAGATACCATTTCACTCCCATTTGGATGACTAAAACAAAAACAAATAAAAGAACAGAAAATAACAAAGGTTGGTGAGGATATAGGGAATTGTAATCCTTACCCATTCCTGGTAGGAATGCAAAATGGTACAGCTGCTATGGAAAGCAGTGTGGTGATTTCTTCAAAACACTCAAAATGGAGCTACCATACCATCCAGTAAGAAATACCACTCCTAGGTATTGACCCAAAGGACTGGAAAGCAGACACTCACACAGATCTTGTACACCGGTGTTCACTGTAACACTATTCACAGTACTTAAAAGCAGAGACAACCTAAATGTCCGTCAGCAGATGAAAGGACAGACAGAATGGCATACAGAGCGTTTCATTGTGTGAAACACAATGTATATGAACTTTGTGAACAAACTAATATAAAATAAAAATGAAAAAGAAATAAATAGGCAGTTTTAAGGAGCTCTGGTGGCCTAGTGGCAAGAAGCTGTGCTGCAATTCCAAAGGAGCACAGTTTGAATCCACTAGATGCTCTGCTGGAGAAGGGAGGAGCAATCTCCTCCTGTGCCAGTAGGATCCAATTTGAAGGTACACAACAACAACAAAAGAAGTTTTTTTAAAAATGACATGCATATATGCCAATAGGAGAAATGAAATCTTGATACAAGATTCAGTATGGATGGGCCTGAAAGACCTTATAAGGGAAAAAGCTAACCACGAAAGGAAAATTCATGTAGGACCTCTCAACTCTAATAAAAATACTCATTGCCCATAAGTCTGCCTAGGCAGGGGGCTTTTCAAAGGCTGTAAATTGGACAAGAAAAGGTTGCTGATTTTTATCCCATGGAGCAGCCGGTGGATTAAAAAATGCCAGAGAGGCACAATCTTTAGGCCAGCAGTGCAACTCCCTAAGGCTTATTGATGCCACCAGCCCTGCTCTTTTGGGCTCTGGCAGCCTAGTCATGCTCCTTTGGTGGTTTGAATTTACCAGCCTCTCAGATGAGTAATCTCCTCCAGTGCAATCTACAGCATCAGAGACCTGGTGAAGAGTCAGCTCTGAGTTTTATCATATGGTCTCACTGATATAAAAAGATAAGAAAAGGCAAATCTGTAGAGGACAAAATTTGTTAGTGATTCCCAGAGGTGGAAAGCAAAGAAAAATGGAAAGCACTGATAAAGGGTAGAGCTGCACAACTGATATAGTAATCGCTGTGAATAAGGCGTGTGCCCAGAAAAAAGCTTCAGTGGTGAAAGTTGTATGATAGGTATGTTCACAACAATAATAAAAATGAAAGAGCAGCTGAGGCTGCTTATGTAGAACCCAAAAACCTCATGGGCTGTGGTGTCTTGTTCTAGAAGTTTAGGGCCATGCTTTCATGAAGCATTCCAGTTAATTGACCTAATAATGTCTTTAAAGCTTCTACTCCACTTCCTAGTTCATTGCACAGCACCTGGAGTCTTAAAAGTTGACAATTAGCCATTCAAGGCACAACTGGGCTCTCTTTACCAGGAACAGCAGAGGAAGGAGGAGAGTCAATACAGCGAGTGCAATCAGGATATGGAATGTGTGGCGAATTTTCTCCATGAACAACTGTTTCTTCTCTTTGAGACCAGAAAAACTGAATGGTGTCCAGCTACCATTACTGAACATTTCTGATCAAAGATTCCTTAGGAAAATCCTGATCAAATTGGTGGAAGTACAGGAAAGATTTTCAAATGCTCTTCGATTCCAGACTTCCCGGAGCCATGCATATTGGATGAACCCCTGCAATTGTTGCTCTGAGAAAAGTCTTAAATCATGAACAACAACAACAAAAATATCCCTAAAGTCTTCTTAAAAGGAAACAATAGTAAAGTTAATTGGTGTCTTCTTAGTATAAAGAGCATAATGCCTTGAACATTATATTCTTTTAAGAACAGTTTACATGAGATCAAGTTGACAACAGCAACTCAAAAGATTAGATAGAAGCTTTGAGGGACAGAAAATCTATGTCAATGTGGCAGGGACAACTCAGAGACAGAAATGAGAATGACTATACATTCAAACGCTAAATAATACATGTAGTAATAGTTGAATTGGTGTCTGTTTTGCTGAATATATTCTCAACAACAACAAAATAAATAGAGTGTTCAGAATAGCACTCTGATGGTTTAGAGGCAAGAAGTTGTGCTGCCAACCCAAAGACAGATGGTTCGAATCCACCAACTTCTCCACAAGAGAAAGATGGGCAATCTACTTCCATGTGCTGTACAGCCTCTGAAAACCAGCTGGAGGGTCAGCTAGGCATCAGCTCTAACTCAACAGCAGAGAACAACAACCCAAATGCCTCCATGTGGACTAGACAGTGAATTGTGGACTATTCACATCAGGGAACACTCTACAGCAGTCAAGAGGATGTGTGTCATCTAGATGTGTGTCAACAAGGATGACTCTCACAGACAAGACAGAAGTGAAGAGTCAGATGCAGAAGAGTACCAGCTGTATGACTTAACCTGTGGGATGTCACAGGAGTCAGGAAAGTAGTGGCTTTGTGGGGAGGTAGTTACTGAGCGTGCTCGCTGGGTGATGCAAACAGCTAAAGTGCTTGGCTTCTAAACGAAATGTTCGAGTTTGGAAGCTACTGAAAGTTACCTCAGAAGACAGACCTGGTGGTCTGCTATTAAATAATCAGTCAATGAGAACTCTATGGTGAACAGCTCTACTCTCACACACACAACTCACAGGACACCTGTTGTGCATAGGGTCACTATGAATCAGAATCCATGCAATGACAACCAACACCACCAGCTTCAGGTCAGCTCCACTGACTTTACACTTTAGGCAAAACCAGCCACAATTCCCTAGGAGAACAAAGGAAGTCAACATGTGTCCTAGAATCTAAGAAAATACCATCTTGCCTTGCTGACAGATTCCAGACTCACTCACGGAATATTAAAAGCCCTGTTCCCTCCCTAGGATTCACTGCTGGAGTCAGCTCATGTGAGTTCAAGAGAGCTGTTAGCTTGTCAGGGATTTTGAGTACCAGCTGTGACCAGGTAGCTTGAAATAGGCCACGATAGGAATATTTACACCATTGAAATTGGCCAAGGCTACAAAGCAGCTCTTTCTTGCGGAGAACATCACTCCTGAGGGCCCTGACCCTCAGCTATCAATGATGAACAGCCAGGAAGAAGAGGGTGTGGGCCCAGGGTTAACATGTATGCTAATTTCATTTCCCCTCCTTCTGATTTCTTTCCAGCTCTGGGCCAGTGAGGCTCAGTTTCTCTGGCTCTGCTTCAGGATCAGGAGGGGAGGCTGCAGATGAATTCAGATTTGATCTTTGCCTGCAGGTTGGGAACTTTGCAGGGCTTGGAGGCTTGAATGAATGGGCCAGGCGTCCAGGTGCCCAGTGCCTGGGTAGATGCCTTTCCACTGGCTCTCCTGTCTGCCCCTACGCCCACATCATGTGCCAAGGCACAGCTCCTCAAACAAATGAGGCCAGAGGGGGTTGTCAAGCATTTCCTGCCCAGCAGAACTCCTGTCCTGTATGCAAAGCATGAGGAAGCAAACAGGCATAGCCCACAGCCCTGCTGCCACCTCATGTTGCCCCAGGTCCCAGGAAGGAAGGCCACACTGAGCAGAGGGCAAGGAGACCTTCCCTGGCTCCAGTCCCATCTCTGTCAATGTTGTGGCTGGCTGCTCTCTCTTTCTGGGCCTCAGTCTGCCTATCTATAAAACAAAGAAAATAAGAAAGAAATACTTAACTTTCTCCAAAGTTGCCCTGGGAATGCCTCTTGGGGATGGTATTGTATTTGTTTGAAGACAAACCCCCCCAAAACAATATTGGTTTGCCTCTTGAAGTGAAGAATGGGACCTGAGAAACAGGTTATGTCATGAAATATGGCCAGTAAACTGCCTTCACACAGACCCGAGCTCCCCTTAGTTTGTTGTGTCTGGTGATGAATTTGGGTGTATGGGGCTGGGGCAAAGCTAACATGCTCTACGTAATTAACAGATGGAAAATATTGGATCCCAGGGGAAATGTAGAGGACCGGGAACAGAGCTGTGAGGAAAAAGCCCAAGAAGCTGACCTCTGGCAAGGAAAGAACATATAAAAAGCAAGCCAATGGTCTTAATGCTGCCAAGTCAGGGAAGGGATTGTGGGGATAGAGGACTTGGCTAAAGGTGATTTTCATTTAAATATGCTATTGATGTATACCTGGAAGCAGGAGCGGCATCCACTTCCAAAATGGCTTGCCTCCGGAAACTCTATGTACAAACAGTGCTCAGGCTGTTCGTTCATAGGGTCGCTATGAGTCGTCTACAACTCGACGTCATTAAACAACAACAACAACATTGATGTATACAAAGCCCTTGTCTTCCACTTTGGACTTCCATTGGCTCGACTCTGTATGATGGCGATCTTGTTTTGGTTGAAGGTCTGTGTACATGTTGTTGTTGTTATGTGCCATCGAGTCACCTGCAACTCATAGCGACCCTATGTACAAGAGCTCTAAATGCTGTTCTATCTTGTGCCAACCTAGCCATCTCAAAAGCACTTATTCCCACCGCTCCAGTCACAGAATCGATCCATATCACCAAAGGTCTTCCTCTCCTTCGCTTCCCCTCCACTCTGCCAAACATGATGTCCCTTTCCAAGGACCAGTCCCTCCTTGCAACATGCCCAAAATATGTCAGACGAAGCTTCAGAATCTTTGACTCCAGGGAACACTCTGGCTTCACTCTCTCCAGGACAAACCTGTTTGTTCTCTTAGCAGTACATGGTATATTCAACACTCTTCTCCAGCACCACAGCTCAAAGGCATCAATCCTCTTTCTATCAGCCCTATTCACTGTCCAACTCTCTGATGCATAGCACATAACTGCGAAGACTATAGCCCGGATCAGGCGCACCTTAGTCTCCAGCCTGACATCATTGATCTTCAGTACTCTTGAGAGGTCCCTCACAGCTGACTTTCCCAATGCAATTCGTCTCCTGATTTCCTGGCTGCTGTTACCAAGAGTGTTGACTGTGGAGCCAAGTAAATTAAAACTGTTAACTATCTCAATCTCCTCACCATCCATGCTGATGCTGCCAATTGGCCCAGTGGTTAGAATCTTTGTTTTCTTGACATTTAGCTTCAGTCCATATAGGAGGCTGTAGTCCTTGATCTTCTGCAGCAAGCGCCTCAGGTCCTCCTCAGTTTCAGCAAGCAGGGTTCTGTCATCTGCATAACGCAGGTTGTTGATGATTCTTCCACCAATCCTGATGCCACATTCCTCTTCGTACAGCCCAGCGTCTCTGATGATCTGTTCTGCATACAGATTGAAAAGGTATGGAGACAGAATACATCCCTGACGGACCCCCTTCTTGATTTTGAACCATGTAGTGTCTCCTTGCTCTGTTCTGACGACTGCCTCCTGGTCCAAGTATAGGTTTCGCATTAGCACAATCAAATGTTCTGGGATTCCCATTCTTATTAGAGTCAGCCACAGCTTGTTGTGATCCACACAGTCAAAAGCCTTTGCATAGTCAATGAAGCACAGATAGACGTTCTTCTGGTATTCTTTGCTTTCTGCCAAGATCCATCTGACATTAACTATAATATCCCTAGTACCACGACCTCTTCTAAATCCAGCCTGCACATCTGGCAGTGCTCTGCTGATACATTGTTCCAAACGTTGTGTACATAGTTTTCTTTATTTAAGCCTCATGTTTAGAGTCAATAAGACCCCCAGAAGGACACTTTAATTTAAGGCCAAGGCCTTATCTCCATTTTGGAAACTGGGTGGAGTGACTAGACTCTGTAAGATGGGCTCTCTTGTTTTGGTTGAGGGTCCTGGTGGAATGTTTGGGTGGTTTTGGTTTTTGGATGTGTCAAATGTGACAATGGTTACCCATGGCAGACAGTGTTTGGTGGAGCTCCCTGATTAAAACAAGCATGGAAGCAGGAGTGGCATCCACTTCCAGAATAGCTTGCCTCTGGAAACCCTATGAACTTGGAGAAAAGATGGAAGTTATACAAGTGCTCAGGTCTTTCATTCATAGGGTCGCTATGAGTCATCTACGACTCGATGACACTTAACAATAACAGGGTAGGGAGTTGTGCTGCTAACTTTGGCGATTCAAATACACCAGTGATTCTACAGGAGAAAGATGAGTGGTCTCCTCCTAGGTTACTTCCTCTAAACCCCCCTGAGGACCAGCCATGAGCTATGAACAACCTTGTCCTGTCTTGTCCTCACAATCTCCACTATGCTCCCATTGCTGCAATAACTGTGCCAGTCCATCTCAGAGGATTCTCCTTTGCTAATCCTCCACTTTTTAAAACATGATGCCTACCCCCACCCCAAGAACCGGCCCCTCCTGACAATATGCTCAAAGTGTGTGAGAAGATGTTTCACCATCATAGCCTCCAGAGACCATCCTGGTTGCAATTTCCTCTAAGACACACTTGTTTGTTCTTTTGGCAGTCCGTGAGATACTCAGTATCTTTTCCAATACCATGATTCAAAGGCATTGTTTCTTCTTCTGTGATAGCTAATCATTTTCAACTTTCAGATGCATAGGAAGCAAAGGAAAAGATTACAGCATAGATCAGGCACACCTTAGTCTTTAAGTGATGATCTTGCTTGTTAGCACTTTGGAGAGGTCCTTGACAGTGGCTTTTCCTCATTGCAATACATCTCCTGACTTCTAGGCTGCTGCTACCATGGGTTTGATTTCATTTTACTCGAATTAACTAAAGAGCACATAATAATCTTTTTAAAGAAAAAGTGTGAGAGAATAAGGAAGCAAAGAAACCTTAGTGATCCTGAGATGAAAAACTCCCCTGTCAAATGAAGATAATAATTTTCTTTTAAATGCAACACTGATTCCAACCCCTCCCATTACAGAATGTACCCTGGTTGACAAAGAAGCACAAAGTATTTTCTTGTGGATGATATTATAGCACAATCATTCCCACTTCAAACATAATATAGCAAGGCCACATAGTTCATTCACATCACTCCACTACTGCTCTGTTCTACGTCCTGGTTCATTGTGCAGCCTGGGACCACAAAAGCCTTCAGTCAGCCCACATACAGTAATTGGTGTCAGTTTGCCTAGAGCAACAGAGGAAGAAACAGTAAGGAGTAGAAAGTGGCTATGGGATGTGTGGCTTGCATACGCCTTGGTGCTGGCAGATATGGAATCAGCATGTCAGATGAGGTCACCTAAGAGCACAGCTCTTCAGCAGAACTTCTAGACTAAGACAGACTACGAAGAAAGACCCAGACATGTATGTTTGAAAATTAGCCGTAGATTTACAGTTCATAATAAATTGTGGTTCAGAACGTAGTCTCACTTGATTACCTTGGGCAGGTCATCAAGAGAGATCAATCATACAGCAGGACACACATTTGGTCAAGTTGAGGGCTGACGAGCACAAAGTGAGGTGGATCGTCATGATAAACCAGCAATGGACTTAATACTGATGGTGGTCACAGGATGGAGTAGGACTGGGCAGAACTAAGATTGGTTCAGTTGGACCTTATGTTGCCATGAGGTGGAGTCAACTAAATGACATCCAATCAACTCTCTGGGTCAGCATCTTCTATCATCCAAGTGAGGACAGTTAACAATTTGGAGGTAAACCATGGTTGCTCATGCCAGGAACACAGGAGTGAACTGGACCGGTGCCAGGTGTCCTGCAATAAGGTGTGTGCATCCTGGGGAGGCCAGCACACCTGTGAAAATTCCCATGGCTGTAAGCAGGGCTGGGTGCTAGACCCTTTCAGGGAGAGAAGGGCAGGCTGTGAAGTGTATCCTTGCCTCTGAAGATCCCTCAGTATCATTTACAGGTGCGGTGGGAACTGTTCGTCCCTGAGGACCATTGAGCTCCTTGAGACTTTCCCTGAGAAGCCGTTCTGAAAGAGTGTGTGAAGTGCAAAGAGGAGGCACAAGGCCCATGGTGGGGATGGTGCAAGAAGGAACATAGGAGAGGGACGGCCAACTCTACCAGACCCTCTGCTCTCCCTGTGTTGAGTGGTCTACCAGACCCTCTCCCACAGAGCCTGGTGCCCCCATGGGGCAGCTCTGACTAGGGAAGCTTGCTGGGTATGGCAGAGAGAGGAGTTGGTGGGGCCAAAAGAGGCTGCTTGCCCATGTCCTCTCTGCCTGACCCCACACGCACTGCTTCAGCACACCTGGTCTGACCACCTGATTTGCAAGGTAGGAAGTGGCCACAGGAAGGGACTCTCCCCAGCCATAATTTGCCTCATGCTTTGTGCTGAGCCCGGCAGGACGGGGTGTTCTTTTTGTGCCCAGTAATGGGCCATTACAATGTTAGGTCACTCTGCACACTCCAACTTTGGAACCCCATTCTCATCATTGACCATAGCCAGGACCTCAGACCCTCCTCCAGAAAGCTCTCCAGGACCACTGAGTTGAGTCAGGACCATTGAGTTGAATCGCATCAAGTTACTCTGCAACTCAAAACCTTGACTGTTGTTTGTGTGGGTGGAGTGTGCATGTGCCTCTCTGGCCTACCAGATGGTGAATCCTCATGGGGAGGACCCTGTAATTCTCTCCCCTCAAGAGTCCTGAGTAGAAGGAGCCCTCAGCAATTCCGCAGGAAGCCAAGATGACAGGTGGAGTCTGGAATCTGACATGGCATCAACCTGAGATCTGTCCCCTCTGTGTGTGTCATTAGTCATTGTCCAGTTGGTTCCAACTCAAGGTGATCCCATAAACAACAGGACCAAGGACCATCATCCCTGAGCCATTGTCATGACTGTTGATATGTTCTAGTTCATTATGAGGTCCTTGTGTATTATGAGTGCCTTTCTGCTAACGTGCTCACCTTCCATAATGGTATCAGACAATATTTTGTTGTAATCTATAGGGTTTCACTGACTAATCTTCAGAAGCAAATCTCCAGGCCTTTCTTTCTACACTCTCTTTAGTTGGCAGACTTTCCTGAAATATGTCCACTATGAGTGATCCTGCCGATATTTGAAATACCAGTGGTGTAACTGAGTATCATAGCAACATGGAAGCATGGCAGACTGACAGATGGTGGTGGGCCCTTTTATAATAATTACTTTACTGAACACTCACTATATACTTGGCACTGTTCTCAATCACATGTATTAACTAATTCAATTCTAACAACAATTGAGGGCAACATCCCCCCTCCATTTTCCAGACAAAGAAATTGAGGTTCAGAGAACCTTGGCACAAAATAAATGTGTGAGTGTGAAATGTGAAGCCAGACAGCCTGTCTTTAGTAACTTGGATGGTTACCCTTTCTGTGCCTCAGTTTCCTCATGAATAAATGGGACTGTTAATGGTTCCCTTCCCTTTCCCAGGAGGAAGGCCTGCCTCTCCCAGGGCTTCTGGGAGGATCAAAGGGGATCATGGATGTGGATGTGCTTTGTAAATCACAGGGTGTTGTACAAATGTCAGGCATTAATACGTGTTGACTCAAATGTCCTCTCACACAGCCCCACTGGTCTTCCAAATACATGGTTCTTCCAAAAACCAATCCCCTGAGATAGAAACTGGCATTTCCTAATCCCTGCCAAGCACCAAGACAATTTGATGTCCACAAAATACTTCTTTGGAGAATTCGATGACCTGATTAAAAAGGAAGTTGTGGGAGCAGGTGTCTCTCTTGTGGAAAACATTGGCCACAAGCCCATTTGTGGCTGTCCGAGGGGATCATTTTATCCTCTTCTTTTCTTTAAAAAATACTTAAAAATCACTCAAATAATGGAAAGATTAGAAAATGCATGCAGATTGGCATAAAGGAGAAAATTAAAATACCCTGCAATTCCCCTACCCGGAGAGAATTATTTCACATTCCAGGCGCCGAAATTCTGGGTATTAGGATACAGAGCTAGGGTCTTAGGCTGGCTTCTAGGAGCAAAACTCATTCTACCTATCTATCTAGAGAGATATTTACCTTTCACAGAATGGCTCGTGGTGATGGAGGCTAGTATGCTCCAAGTTCATAGGTCAGAAATCAGGCTAGAGGTCTCATGGGGTTGTAACATTGATGAACCAATCAGCAGGTCACATGGTAGGCTAGTGGCTGTGAGGGCTGTGAAGTCTGGCAAACCCCCACATCAGCAGGTCAGATGGCAGGCAGCTAACTCACAGAGCTATAAAAGTGGATGAATTTCAGAGCTGGTCAGATGGCCAGTTTAAGTCTCAAGAATTTGATGCTGGTCAGATGGCCAGTTTAAGTCTCAAGAATTTGATGTAAAAGAAAAAAAAAATTTGATCCAGGATCCAAAGCAAAAGAGTCTTGCCTCTCCCAGGCGCTCTCTCTCTCTCTCTCTTTCTGTGTGTGTGCCTGTGTGTGTGTGTGTGTGTGTGTGTGTGTGTGTGTGTGATGTAAATCATACCTTTAAGTAAGCTCTCTTAATATAAGAGTAAAGAAATAACTTGAGTAAAAGACCTTCTTTACTGTAAGGCTGTGACTCAAGATAAAATCACACTAATCCTGCCTCATTACTTTATCTCACTTACTGCCACCCAATCAGAACCAACTCAGAGCTGACCCGGAAGCAGATTTATGGAGGCAGTAAATTGCACAGGAGGTGATTCCCCATCTTTCTCCTGTGGGGCTGCTGGTGGATTAAAAATGCCAGAGCATAACGCCCTACAGTCTCTGCTTCCAGAGCACCCCATCCCCTTTAACAGATAGAGGTCTGAGGCTACAACACATAAAATGCAGGATATTTACATAGCATCAAAAACCAGAGGACAGCCACACAAGGCTGGGAATCATGACTTAGTCGCATGGCACATAATGTTGTCACCAACACCAGGAATCCAGAAATTCTCACGTTACAATCCCTTGGCTTCATGTTTTATACTTTGAACATATAGCTAGGTGAGATTATTCCTTGGAAAGAGGTTATACTTGGAAAGATGGAGGGTCAACGAAGGAAGGGAAGACCCCCAACAAGATGGATTGATGTGATGACTTCAATAAGGGGCTCAAATGTGTCTGAGATTGTGAGCATGGCACAGGAAAGGGTAGGGTTCAGGTCAGATGCTCAGAGGGTTGCTAGGAGTCATACTTGGCTCGATAGCACCTAACAGCAACGACACGTATTCAATTTGTGCACTGAGCAAATTTGAGAAGTTAGACTCAATGAAGAAGAATGTAGATCATAATTAGAGAAAGATGCATCAATAACTTGCATTATGCAGATGACAACCTTGCTTGCTGAAAATGAGGAGAACTTGAAGCACTTGCTGCAGGAGATCAAAGACAATAGCCTTCAACATGGATTGCATCTCAACATCAAGAAGACAAAATTCCTTACCACTGGACCAATAAGCAACATCATGATAGATGAAGGAATGACTGAAACTGTCAACAATTTCATCTTAGTGGGATTCACAAACAATGTACTTGGTATCAGCAGTCATGAGATCAGACATACCGCATTGAGCAAGTCTGCAGTTAAGGACGTCTCCAAATTATTGAGGAGCAATGATATCATTTGAAGATTAAGTTACACTTGATTTAGGTTGTGATCTTATCAATATTTTCTATGCATCTGAAAGCTGGACAATAATGAGGATGACAGAAAAGAATTTATGCCTTTGAGCTGTGGTGTTGGAAAAGAGTACTGAACATCCCATGGACTGCCAATAGAACAAAGGAACAATTGGAGAAATTGCATCCAGAGTGCTTCTTGGAGGCAATAATGACAAAGTTTTGTCTCACATACTTTGGGCATGTTGCTAGGAGAGGCTATTCCTTGGGGAGAGACATCATGCTTGATGATGGGGGAAGGTCAGTGAAGGAGAGGAAGACCTTCGATGAGATGGATTGACACAGTAACTGCAGCAATGGGTTGAAATGTGTCAGAGACGGTGAAGATGACACAGGATAAGACAGAGGGTTGTTGTTTGTTCATAGTCTCTATGAGTTGTTTTAAACTTGATGGCACCTAACTACAACAGTCACCCCAATGCCAAATTCCTAACCAAGGACCTTCTAGAAACAAAACACGGCCAAGTGGGACTCAAAGTATTATTTTATTAATAAGTTTGTCCACAAGTACAAAGTTCTGATAAGAGTTAACTTGGAGAGTCCAGTCCAGTCTTGAAAGTCTTTGGGGAACTTCTGCCCCTTCTTCACCCTTCTTTACCAGTTCTGTGGTATCTGCCTCTTCAGGCAGGACTTCTCCCAGCCAGGTTCAGGCACCAGGAAAGTGAGACAGAGGCTGTCAGAAGATCAACAAACACAATTCATTGTTGTTGTGGTGGATTTGACTTGTAGCTGACTCTCCATAGGGTTTCCAGGCTGTAGATCACTTGAGAGGAGACTGCAGCTGGTGGATTCGAACTGCCCGAAAGGTGTGGCTGGGTTAGCAGCACAACTCTGTGGACTAGGCTATCAGAGCTCAGAAGCTACTCCTGACTTTTCAATGAGGTGACTGTCAGTTAGTGGAAGTAGACCCGGGGCTTCGACCTTCTGAAAAAGACATGCCTCCTCCCTTCAGGAGTGGGCAAGAGCAAGGAGATGGGAAGAGGGGGAATCGTGGAGAGAGGTGGCATCCCCTTCCCACCCGTTACCCCAGAGCCTCCACCTGGAGTCTGAAAGCCTCCACTTTGAATTCTGTTTCCACAACGGGCAGCAGGCAACTCAGTTAGGCAAGTACCTCTGCCACACCTCCTACTCCAGCCCTCCTGAGGGGTCATCCACACACAGGCCTGGACCACCTTCTTTCAGACTCAGGGTGATGAGCGACACCTTACCCAGATGACACGCAAGACACTTCTGAATGTGCAAATCAAATGAGAGAGGGTGTGTGTGTGTGTGTGTGTGTAAGATGGTGAGCGAGCGAGAGAATATGCGTATATGTATGTCAGTGGATTGAGTTGTAAGTTGAATTCAACTCTTCTTTGGCATCCTTGTGTATAACAGACAAGAGCTTACCCAGCCTCGTGCCACTGCCATTGTCATTGGTATATTTGAGTCTGTTATTGCGGCTATCATGTTAGTCTTTTTCATTGAGGGGGTGTGTGTGTTTAGGGGCCAGTTAATGCCATGGGATGACCTTTGACTGGTGGGAGGTGAGGGGTGAGAGCTGATGCCTAGACACTTCCTATTCCTTGCCCTCGGTGATGGGTCCGAAATGCCCTCAAAGGGCTTGTCCACAAGTCTGAGCATCTGGTGCCTGTAATAGCTGGCGACTAGACAACACTCTCTCACAGGTTGAACTGCATCCTCCAACAAGATGTGCCAAAGCACTCAATTCTCAGTGCTCATGACCTTATTTGGAAGGAGAGCTTTTGCATGTGTAATTAGTTAATATGAAGTCATATAGGAGTAGGACGAGTTCCAATCCAACATGAATGATATCCTTATAAAAAAGAGAAGTCACTTGAGGAAGTTCTCTTTTGCACAAATGGGGAAACTGTGGCCCCAAGAGGCGGGCAGGATTATTCCACAGAGACTTGGCAGAAGAGCTGAGGGAGGAAGGCAGGCTGGGGTCATGGCCCAGCTTCCTCATGGGTTGTCTTCCTCTCTCCGGGCCTCAGCTGTCCCTGCCTCTACAATGGCCCTGGCTTCTCTGAGAAATGAGATTGTAGGTGCACAAACTCAGTAAACTGCCAAGTGGTGTGCAGAGCGGGGAAAGACAGGGTGAAATCTATGACTGAGTGCTCTTTTTCTGCTAGAGAAGGCATTAACTGAAGTTGGGGCTGTGGTTCAGGGCATATGGAATGGTCCATGGGCAGAGGAAAGAGAAATGCAAGACTAGATGAGCCCTGAACTGAACAGAGGCCAGTTCTGGCCATAGTGTCCCAGGGTGGAACTTTGGAAAGCAGCCCCACACAGCTGCGCCCAGAGCAGTTACAGGAGGTGGGAGTAAGGTATTAGGCTGAGCCCAGGCATATCTCAGATTGAGTGGAACTGATCTATTCCTTTTCAGAGTCTCTCCAACTTCTGCTCACTACATAAACACTTGTGCAGACTTCTTTATTTACCTTCCCTAATTAGCTCATTACTCACTGTGGCCCTCCACAGCCTCCCCTTGCTCCATGGAGGGATGAGCTTTGCACTTTAAACACATAGTTGGCCGACGGAGACAGAGTGAGCTCTTGAGCTGTAATGCTCACCTGGACAGCACTGGACGTCCAGTGGGACCTCATCTTCCCTGCCACCATCCGTATGGTTGACTCCACTGAAAAGAACTTCTTCCATCCCTGGCAGTGGATAGGCTATGGGGTTGGGGGTTTATAAAGAACCTATCCACATAGTTCTATGATTATTTATTCAACGTTTATTACGTACAGACATTCACTCACTGCCATCAAATTGGCTCCAATTCATACTGCCTGCCCTCAGGTTTCTGAGGCTGTAAATCATGGCCTGGGGAGACTGCCCATCTTTGTTCCCTAAGTAGTCGGTGGATTCGAACCACTGGAGATATGTACCACAGCCTTTGCATTAGCAGCACAACTCACTATAGGCTGTGACCACCAGAGTTTAGATGGGGACCAGAAATACCCTTAACGGGACTAGGGGACAGTGACCTGACATACCCATAGGCGAACCTGTTGTCTCCTGGGGTCACGGACATTAAGTGCGAGTGGGACAGGGCCCAGTGTTCATGAGATTTTATCTAGACTCAGAGCTCAAAACAAAGAAATAAATCTCAAACTTACTGCTATTGAGGCAGTTCTGGGTTTCTGAGGCTGTTAATTCTAACAGAAGAAGACTGCCCATCTTTCTCTCATGGAGCTACTACTACCATTGTTGTTGTTGTTAGGTGGCCTTGACTGTGACTCATAGCAACCCTGGGAGCAGCAGATCTGAACTTTACCCTATTTTGTGCCTTCCTCGCCATCTTCAATATGCTTGACGTCATTGTTAAAGTCACTGTGTCAATTCATCTCATTGAGGATCTTCTCCTATGTCAATCCTCAACCTTTCCAAGCATGATATCCTTTTCAAGGACTGACCCCTCCTAACATGTAACAACGTCTTCAAAATATGTAAGCCGAAGCTTCATCATCCTTATTTCCAAGGAGCACCCTGGTTGCCCTTTCCCCAAGACCTGTTTGTTCTCTTGGCATTCCATTCCCTATTCAGTACACTCCTACCATATCACAACTCAAAGGCATTGATTCCTCTTCTGTCTTTCTTAAGCATTGTACAACCTTCTGATGTATAACAAGTTATGGAAAAGACCATGGCTTAGATCAGGTGCACCTCAGTCTTTAAGATGACACCATTGTTCCTCAGCACTTTGGAGAGGCTTCTGACAGCAGATTTCCCCAATGCAATGTCTTTTGATTTCTTGACTGCTGGTACCAAGAGTGTTGATGGAGCTGCTAGTGGATTCAAACTCCCAGCCAATCATAATCTGTAGATTACTAGTATAACTCATGATGGACTATGCCACTAGAATCTCCAGATTGAGGGATCAGGAAGCCATATGGAGAAGGGACCTCAGCTATGCCTCCTTGGATATAGGAGCATCACCAGGCAAAGATACTGGGGAGATGTCTTGGACCTGAGTTCTAGGCCTCCCTCTCCTCATAGCTTGTGACCCTGGGCAAGCTACCTCACCCTTTGGCTTCTCAGTTCTGTGAAAATAAGAACAAGGAGACAGAGATGGGAAGCATGAAATGTATGATGCAAGGGCTTACTGCACTGGGGCTCCTGGGGCTCAGTCACATGATACTGTACTGGACTCCCCCACTCTCACTTGGGGATTTGACTTCCTGCTCTCTCAAGAAATATGCTCAGACTCCAAGAGTCAAGTGATTCTCAGCAGGTCTCTCCTGCTTCTCCAGAACAAGCAAGCCTCTCACACACATCTGGGTGGTGTGAGCCTGAGAGCTTACTGAATTTTGAAGTCTTACTGCTAAAAAGCCCAGACTTACTGCTTTGAGTGGATTTCAACTCAAGGCAACACCCTGTGTTCAGAGTAGACATGCTCCACAGTCTTTATTGCCCATAATCTTTACAGAAGGAGCTCTGATTCCTTGGTCTTTAGGGAGCTGTCCTGCTCACCCAAAGGTAGAGCCTCTCCGGTCATCTGGACTCACCAGCCCAGCATCTCTACAAGAGAAAGATGAGCAATCTCCCCCTGAGTGATTTACAGCCTCCAAAAACCAGGTGGAGGGTCAGCAGTGAGTCAGTTCTGTCTCGACAGCAGTGAGAGAGGGAATCTTTACAGATGTTAAGTGCCAGGTCTTTCTCCCCCAGCACAAGTTGGTCAGGTTAGAACCACCAACTTCCCAGTTACTAATTGAGAGCAAATCACCAGAGACCTTCCATGCCATATCTCACATTCACAAACAGTGGCTCAGAGAGGCTAAGACACTTGCCACACAGCTTGGACAGGGCCAGAGCTGGGAAGGGGCCATGATTTGCTTCAAAGTTCCTGCTTTGCACTTCCCACCCTGCCTCTCCTAGTCTCGAAGGCTGGGGTGAGTTGGAGAGCAGAGGCCCTTCCTGAAGAAGACATTCACCAGTCATGCTGCAAAGAGGGTCAGCTCTCTGCTCCCTCCTGATCATTGTTCTCCTGAAAATGAAGCCATCCCATCAGGCCCCTTAAACCTTTTCGGAGCTGGCAGTTCCCAAGGCTTGGCCAGGCGGCAGCTGGAAGTCTGTTATTATTCATTGAATCTCTCCAGGGTGGCTGGGAACTCGTCTTTTAATTGTGTCATCTCTTGTGTCCATTCCTTTATCTAAAAGGAGACTAAGAGGTGAGAACAACTGGTTATCTCATTACAGATAACTGTCTAGAAATGGGGTGGGGGGGCCTCCTCTACAGGGACTCTCTGCCCTATAGAGGGAGCGGCCTGACTAGCTGAGGAGGGGCTCCTTCCTTCAACTCTTGTGATCACAATTCTCTTGTCAAACATGTCCTACCAGTCTGAGAGAGATGATTTCCTTGGCACTTAGGGTCCAGACATTCAGAAACTGGGGTGGACATAGCTGGATTTGGCTGGGGAGCTGCTCATAGCCCCATGGAGAACAAAACTAGTGACGATTAGGGTTATAAGGACATTTAGAGATTATCTTTTCATCCATTCTTACCCATTTAACAATGTCTATCTATGTTTGGTCCATCCATACATCCATTCAATCATCCAGTGATTAATCTAGGGGGAAACGGGCATTTGCCAAGAATATCTTACTTTATAAAATAGCTTCTTTTTTCCCCTCAAGAGATTTTTTAAAAATTGTGATTTTAACAAAGGTTTGCAGAAAAGTTGGATTTTCATTCATTCATTGTTGCACGTTTTCTTCCCTACCACCCACTTTACTTAAAAAAAAAAATCCATTGCTACATTATTTCCTCCCCCCTTCCCCCTCTTCTCCCGACCACTTTGCTATGCACCCCTTATTCTGGACTGTTGTCATACAAATAATGCCTAATCATATATTACTTTTTAAATAGTTCTTTCCTTCATCTGCTCCAATGCAGTATTTATTATTTATCCCCCCTTTTCATGGTTTCCCCACAACCACTATGTCAGTTCGGTTTCATAAGAGTGGTATTATGCAGTATTTGTCCTTTTTGTGACTAAGATATTTCACTCAGCATAATGTCACCCAGGGTCACCCATGTTATGTAATATTTTATGAGTTCCTTGTTTTTCAGTGGTGTGTAGTATTCTGTTGTGTGAATATACCATTGTTTTTCTATCCATTCATTTATTGCTGCACACTTGGGTTGTTTCCATCTCTTTGTTATTGTAAAACAGCTTCCCTTTATCCTTCAACAAACGAATGGATAGAGAAGCTGTGGTATATTCACACAATGGAATACTACACATTGAAAAACACGGAACTCATGCAATATTATTCAAAATGGGTGACTCTAGTGGACATTATGCTGAGTGAAGTATCTTAGTCACAAAAGGACAAATACTGCATGGTACCTCTGTTGTAAAACAGGACTGACCTTGGGGTTGGGGAGAGACTGAGAAAGATGGGGTCAATAATGTATACTGCATTTAAAAAAATGAGGGAGAAAACTGTTTAAGAGGGATATGTGATTAGGTACTTTTGTCATGATGGAAGTCCAGAATGAAGGCTGTAAATTGGAGTGGACCTGGGGGGAGGGATTGTAAAACAATGAAAGAATTTTTCTTTTACTTTTCCAAGAGGGTAGTGTACTAGGGGGACGGTTGGGAGGGGAGATTAGTACAACAATGAATGAATGGAAATCCAAAGTCTGTAAATTTTTACTGAAATTAATAATAAATTTAAACAAAACAAAACAAAAAAAACAGCTTCCTATTTACTCATTAGATCTTCATAGTTTTTGGCTCCATTTGACAAATGGGGAAACAGACCCAGAAAAGGACAGGAAATGGGCCCTGACAGCAGGCTGGCCGTCAGCAGTGCTCAGGCAGAAGGGCACGTGGTCCACGGCCTCCCACCTTAGCCAGCAGATCTGTTCCTGCCCACCAAGCCAGCTGCGAGCCCCATGACCGGCAGACTGTTCAGAGTGGGCCTTTGAGTTGGATGGCCAACTGTTGGATTACTCCAACGGGAAATTTTCTTCTAGGCGTTTGTGTCTTGATTTTTAACTCGACTTTCATGAAGTATAATTTACAAACCGTGAAAGACACTGTTGAAAATGTCTATTTCTATGCGTTTTCAAGGGAGGCCCATGACTCTGAATCCATCCAGAGGTGCCTTAAATGGAAAGATCTGGCTGTCTGGTTCAGGAAGGTCAAGGCCTTGAAAACGCTCCTCAGCACAGTTCTAGTCCACAACACATGGGGGCGCTCTCAGTCAGGATTGGCTAGATGGCAACTGGTTAATGGATTTTGACAAACGCGGACACTCCGGCCATCCTCACCACTGCCAACACCTGGAACGTTTCTATCACTCCACGGGCTCCCTCCGCCCCTTTGCAGTACAGTTCTCACACCCCAGCCCAGGCACCACAAATCTGCTGTCACTGCTGTTGTTCGGGGTCCTCGGGTCTACACTGACTCCTAGCAATCCCCTTAAAACAGATCAACCCCTGCCACATCCTGCACCATCCTCACAATCTCCAATATGCTTCCACTCATTGTTGCTGTCACTCAAAACTAGATTTCTCTACTCCAGAATTTTTTCATGAATATGCACTCTTGCGTCTGGGATCTGTCACTTAGTGTAATATTTTTTAGATACACCATGCCGTCTTCTATGTCAGTGGTGTCCCCCTTTTGCTGTTAACTAGCATGCCTTCACACAGTTATCCTACAGCTTATTGACCTTCTCACCTGTGGTGAACATTTAGCTTGTTTCTAGGCTTGTAAATAAAGCTGTTGTTTGTGTGTGAGCCTTTGTGGGTATAGTCACATGTTTTCATTCCTCTAGGCTAACAAGTAGGAGGAGGATTGGTGGGTCAAGGACAGTGATGTTTACAGACATGTAAAATACTGTCACACTTTTTTCCAAGGTTTTATCATTTTACATTCTTACCAGCAACGTGTGAGTTCCAGTTGACCTACATTGTTCCAGCACGGGATATGGTCAACGCTCTGTGGGAGAAAGATGATCAATCTCCTCCTGTGTGGTGTACAGGCTCCAAACCCCCTGGATCGTAGCTATGAGCTGGCAATGAGTTTGAGAGTTGAGGGGTGAGATTTCATTGCATGTGTTGTGATACTTTGTTGTGGTTATAATTCAGGGGTCTATTTTCTGGATTGGACCCTATATATGGACCTTTCCCCTGTCCTTGCTGGTGTCTGGTGACATGTCCCAGGACACAGTCTGACTTGTAGTGTCACCCTGGACCCCAGAGGACTGGGCAGGAATATAATCTGTTAGGTACACTTGGTCAGGAGTAGAGCTAGGACTTTCTGGATAAAGGCACCTTTTTCAGTGTCTCAGTTTTCTCATCTGGCAAGTGCACACATTCCTCCAGCCTTGAGTTCTAAATTCAGCAAGCTGAAAGGTGAGATCACATTAAGAGCTTGCCCTCGCAGGCAGCTCACCCTGAACAGCACAAACCATTCTCAGTTCCTCTCTCAACCTTATGAGATGCTAGTTGTCATGCCCATTTTGCATATGTGCAAACCAAGGCCAAACAAGGCAAAGAGGCACTAGGTCTGAGTGACTCCACAGTCTTTATTCGTAACTGTCTCATGAACTGCTCGATGGCAGTAAGCCAGGGTGGGCCGAGGCTTATCGTCGCCCTGGTCAGCAGGCGCCAGGATGTGCACACGCCACGTTCCTGCCGCCACAGGCAGCTCTTCTGGCGGCTCCAGTCCCTGGGGTTTCCACTGCACGTCTGTCACTCCATTATCCTAAGCGGCCTCCCTGGATCCCATTACTTCACTGCTGCTATTATTTATTCATTGACGCAGCCCTCAGCCTGTGGATGGGCTCTTACCTTGACGTCTCTGACAGCAGGTCAGGCGCCCCACTCAGGGTGTATTAATCACCAGCCACGTAAGCCGTCGGGAGCCCACATCCCCCAAGACAAAGAGGAGATCATGTTGCCAAGTGGGGCCTGTCAGCATGTCCATCTTCCCATAGACACCAGTCCCTGGCCACCAGAGAAACCCACATCTAGAGACCATCTGTGCAGACAGGGAAACTGAGGCTTACAAAGAGGAAGGCCTAGCCGGAGGCCCCATACCTGATGGTCCCCATGATTCTCCATATGTAAATACCAATAATGGTGTCCCCAATTACAGAGACAGAACTTTACAGGTTACATCTATTCTCTTACCGAATCTCATAATAACCTTTCAAGATCAATAAGTATCTTCAAACATGTATCATATGGATGGGTAGTTAAAGAGAGAAAATTAAGCTTGGCCTAGTGAATACCACACTATTAATGTCACCAAACTGGGGGCAGGACCCAAGTATTCCTACTCCTTGTCCAGTGGTTAGGACCTGTATCTTGCTCCTTCCTTCCCTTCTGGACTAAAGAGGTGCATATTTGGTTTGAAATAGAGTCTCTTTGGATTATGGCTTACAACCCAGCCTGGGGGGATATGAAGAGAACCTGCCCTAGCATTGGTAGTCTGTCACCCACACCCAAGTAGAGGGCTTGTTGGGCGGTTGACATGGAGCAGAGGCAGCTAGTCATGATTTCACTCACGAAAAAGTCATGTGGTCCCTCCCATGGACTGAGAGGGGCCTGTCCAATTGCGCATCCCTTGCCTTCCAGATCAACCCAGCTGCCTCAGGAAGCAGAGTTCCCACCACCCACATGCCCAATTCCCTACTTACCTGCTCCTGGTTCATTGTTCCCTCAGCAAGCAGCTGGCACATGCTCTGTCCCTTGTCTGACCTGAAGAAGGGGGCTTCTCTGTACTCAGTCATCAGCATCCAGTAGCCCTGCTTGGGGGGGACAGCCAGCTCCCACCTACTCAACAAATGTCAGCCGAGCTACGACAGACACCAGCACAGATACTGGGGTGACACAGTCCTGATGCAAGGAGGGTGCAGTGCAGCCAGGAAGGGGTAAAAAGGGGAATGAATGGGGAATCCTAGCTTTAGGCTAGCCCAGCTCTGTAAAACATCGCTACTAGCCACAGCTAGACCCACTGAGCCCAGCCTTGGGCCATAGATCACTTCACAGACCTCTCACAAGCCCATCAGTGTCCTCTAACAGATGAGAAAGCTGAGGCTGAGAGAGGGTAACTCATTGGAACGAGTCTACCTCCACCCGAGTGGAGGCGCTGGACCAGCACTAGGCATTCAGTCAACTCCTCAGCCTGCCCAGCTGTGTGCCAGGCTGAGCCTGATGGGGTGGGGACAGGAGGCAAGAGCAAGGCTGTGGGGCACGAGGAGGGGGCAGACTCTTCAGAGACACGGTGCAGACCACGGAGCCAGGTCCTCCTCTGGAGTCAGGAGAGTCAGCGTCAGCTTAACTTAACCTTCCCTTAACTTTCTGTGCAAGCTTTAGTGTGAACTTCACTTCTCTGAGCTTCAGTTTCTTCCTCAGAAAACTGAGCCAATCATGACCACTTCATGCCCTTCAAGAGAATGAAATGAGACTAAATGATGGGCGTGACAGCCACGGGAGGGAGGGGGAGAGTCCAGCTCCCATTTCAGGTCCTGGGTCTCCACCAGGTGGCTTTGTCCTCTGTCCTGTTGGCTCCTGCAGAGTTGCTGGGCTCAGTGGCTGGGTCTAGAGGACAAGGAGACAAGGCAGGCGGCATGTGGTGCCTCTGGGTTATTTTTACCAGAGTGAGTTAGTCTCTGCTGATCTGGGTCAGCCCAACCAGAGGGTGGCATGAGCCGCTTTTCCATCCAACTGCAAAAAGCAGGTGTCCCAGCTGTGGTGGGGCTGAGAACCTGGATGCCAGCCTGCACTGAGGAGGTGTGGGTCTGTCTCCTGGTGCTCAGACAGGGTTAGATCCAGGCCAAGACCCTGAGATAATGGTCTTAAAGCCAAAGACGAACTTTCAGGCCCATGACCGTCCTTAGGGACTGATCCAAGACCTTGAGGAACTTGCTGGTGAGGACCTGCCCCATTTCCAGTGGATTCTGAGAGACCTCATTCTTTTAGTCCCAGTGAAAAGCCAGTGAGTGGGCACTTGGTCTGCTGTCAGGTGCTCGGGCAGGGAGGTAGAGAAGAACCGCAGCATAAACAGTGTGCTGACCACAGAGCTCCACAGCATGACCAGAAAGCTGGCAGGCATCCAGCCACTTTGTCCCTGCCCTCCAGGAGCTTAGAGTCTAGTGAGGGAGACAGACGTTAATCAAATATGCATCGGAGAGTCCGAAGCCTTAACTGAACTGAGCCCTGCTTTTAGGAGAGAAGCAATTACCAAATGAGAGCTTCTCCATGCCAAGCCCTTTATGTGAATGATCTCATTCCGGCCTGGCTGAGACAGACATATCCCGGTTTATGAGAAAAGAAACTGAGGCCCGGAGAGCTGATGTAGTGAGCCCAGGATTACACAGCTATTGTATCTCTCATGTGTTTGCTAATATACCTTTTTCTGTCATTGGCATCTCCTGTTTGCCTTCTCTCTGCCCCTTTGTCTGACTACCAAGCTTCAAGAGAGGGACAACATAGCAGAGCCAAGTCAATTTTGGAACAACGTGGGACAGAAGCAATTGATTTGCATATGTAGCTGTGACATTTTGCTGGATTGTACCCTACCCCTTCCTCCAGACTCCATGAAGATTGGCCATGCCTGGCAGGGAGTAGAGGTGTACACTGACAGTCAGAGGAGTGAGAAGCTGGTAGGTCCCCAAGATGGGGCCTTACAGAAATTTCTCTGCCTACATGGAGAGGATTTGAATGCCTTTCTACCCTGTCTGGGCACAGCTGGAGTTCCCCTGAGTCTGAGGTCTCATCTGAACAGTGTGATGGGAAATCCTGGTGGGCCTGGCTTGGCCTTGATCAGGTGATGTTGAAGATACAGCGGAGACTGTGGGAACTGAAGATAGGACTGGAGTAAGGACATGTCAGAGGGTGTCCAGTGGACAGGCCTCTCCATTGATACTTCAGCACTATGAGATCCTCCTTTTCATTCCCACACAACCATGTCCTGCCCGCAACGTAAACTCCAGGGAGAGCAGGAAAACACAAAATTGATTGCCTTCGATTACATTTCAGCCTCCTGGTAGAATGAGGGCTCATGTAGAAATTAAACTCAGCTATAGAAAAATAGAATCACTTTTTTGCGTGCCCCAACTTTATAGACTCTGAAGCACACTGTAATTCAAAGACTCATGGGGCACTGTATCTGGCTTTGTTGGGGAAGGTCAAGGGAGGCTTCTTGGAGAAAATGATGCTAGGGCTGAGTTCTGGAGGAAGAAGAGGAAATAAGAAGAATGCAGCCCAGTCATGTGCAAAGGCCCTGTGGCAGGAGAGAGCTTGGTGTTGTAAGGGAATAATGAGGTGCTGTTCCCTCTGTCTGTAAGCTGCTTGTTTACACTGTCACCAGCCAGTCCTGTAGCATTGCAGCTCCAGGGAACTTGTATGGGGTCTCAAGTAGAGTTAATTCTCAGAACGCTCTCATTTCTTGGTCTTTCATTTCTTCAGACTTTGCTTCTGCTAACTCTGAGGCTCCTGGTGTCTCCACAAACAAGTGATCCAGGCAGTACCCTGACTATTCCGCCGGGCAAACCGAAAGCAAAGAAGGCAAGTGACTTAGCCATGGCTCACTCATGTCACAATCAGAAAACACACTGTAAAACAATGGTGCTGGCTTGTGGGGAACACACCTCCACCACCAGGGAAGAAGGCAGGCCATAACCCTTCCCCAGACATTCGCCAGGTTTGAGAGGGCTGTGGCGGAGGGTTTCTAATGGTCAGAATTAGAGGGCATGGTAGTAACTGCCCTGTGGGCAGGTGGGCCAGGCAGAACTCAGCCATTCTAAGATGTCAGTCACATCCTATAGCCACCATGAGAATCTGTTCAATCATCAAGAGGGCTGAAAGGGATGCACAGCCCCACTGTGTCTGACCCTAGCACCTCTATCAGAGCCCTGGGCTGTGCCTAGACCCCAAGACTCCCAGAAGGTTCAGAACCCTCCAGGACCACAGATGACAGTGAAATGCTGGTCACCGGGAGGCCCGTAGCTGTTAGCCTGGGCCACCAGGACGGCACCCTCCAGCTAAGGAACCCTGCCTCTGCCTCATCCTACAGCCCTCTGCCCTCCTGTGGCCCAGGAGCAGGTAGCCTGACTGAGGAGCGAGGAGAACATGGTGAGACATAAGCATCAGTCCCCTGGGCTCACCAGGTAATTATGCATTAGGAGCTAATATTAATAAAGACTCCATGAAAGGGGTTTTAATTCCAGATCTCACAACCAGATTATTGCACCTGAGGGAAATATCAGGCCCCAAACTGTTTCTGTCCCTTGCTCTCCGTCTCGAAGCAATCTGCTGCTTTTATTAATTCATACTGGATTTTCACAGGCCAAGGAGGGAGGGAGTCCTAGGGAAGATATGGGGCTGGGGAGGTGGAGCAAAGCAATTTGGAAGGGACTTCTGGAAGGATGGCCAAGGACATCAGCTGATGCCACTGCTCCTCCCTCCTCAGCCCTGCCCACCTGCGCAGGTACATAGAACACTACCCGTCCTAAAGGGAACTTGGGGGACACAGTGCCCGAAGCTCTGCCCAGCCCCGCCTTGCTGCCAGAACTCCTTCATTGTCTCTCCCTTTCTCTTTCAACTTCTCGTTTTTTCAGCTCTTTCTTCTCCAAGAATCGGAATCCAAGTTTCTTTACAACCTGAAATGACTACAGTAGCTTCAACTCCTGGAGTTACTTAGAATGATGCTGGGATTCAAACTCTGGGATTTGTTTTTTAAAGAACCGAGTTGAAGGAATATTAGGGGGACAATCATCAAGGGAGTCTTGTTTGATAAACCATGGTGTAACCAGACACCAGAGCACTTCATATGTCATAAACGGAATAACCTGCAAGATAGTTTGAGAGAAAAAAAAATCAGTGTCAAGAACATGCATAATGTGTGACATTTTGGATCAAAATGCATATTTCTTACCTTATACGGGCCACCTGGCTATACGATTGTTCTGGAGAGCAAAGCAGATGTTTGCTAAACAGCTGATAGAATCTGTAACATAGTAAATGTTCAGTTAACATTGGGTATCATTATCATTTTACACTTGAGTCCTCAGTTGCTTCCTATTCTACCTTGATGCCTCTCTTGTTGTTGTTGTTGTGTACCACCAATTCAGAATTGACCCTGAGTTGACCCCTCCAGCCAGTTTTAAGAGGCATTTTAATTGCAGGGGAGGAGATTGCCCATCTTTCTCCCATAGACCAGCTGGTGGATTCGAATCACTTTCCTTTGGGATTGCAGGGCAGTTTAATACCGCTAGACCATCAGAGCTCCCTAGATGCCTCTCTAGAAAGGGCATTTGCATGGACGCCACTTGTGGAGAAGGCTGGGTTGGGAACGAGGAAGCTGGCACAGGGTTTAGGGGGGCAGATGTGCTGGTAATGCCCCACAGGGGCTCTGACCGGTGGTGGGCCGTCTCAGGAAGGCAGGCTTCGATGCATGAGAAGCAAGGATCATCAGAAATGCTTTCCTGGAGCAGAAGTGCCCTCCACGTTTACATTAGGCATCCCAGCAGAGGAAGGCCACCATGCAGCTGGTTAGCCAGAGAGGAAATACCTGAACAGGATGGAGATGACATAATTCTGAAAATTTTTTGTTGGCGGGTCTAGACATTTAAGATCTTTCACAATGTCTCTGTGAGTTTGAAATTCAGTTTCCCAGGACAGGCAATCTCCTCCCGTGCGATTAACTGCCTCTAAAGACCTGTCAGAGGGTCAGCAATGGGTAGGTTCCAACTCGACTACTTCACAATAACAACAAAGCATCGGTTTATAGCTATTGTTTGTCTGGAGTGTTATATTTAGTCACCATCAAGGGAGCTCCAACTCCTAGTGACCTTATATTGAACAGAATGAACCATAGCCCAGCCCTGCAGCATCTCATGGCCCTGCTGTGTGGCCATTCTGTCACTGCAGCTCAGTGACGGCTTTTCTTGTTTCTATGGACTGTCTACTTCACCCAGCATGACCTTTTCCTACAGATTGTTTTTTCTTGGTGATGTATTCCAAATAAACAAAGTCCTGCCACTTCTGTTTCTAAGGAACATTCCAGTTACTGTTCTTCTCAGACTGATTTGCTCATTCTTTGGGAAGTCCATGGTATACTCAAGTCTATACTCGAGTCTGTGGTATACCAACACCATAATGTAAATACATCATTTATTCTGTGTTTCTTTTCACTGTATGCCTTTCAAACGTTTGCAAAATGATTGACAAGACTATGGCTTTGGCCACAAAATGACTGGGTACAATCTTGAATGTAATATTTAAGGGGTGAAAAGATATAAATCAACCACACTCATAGCTGGAGGTTCTGGTTCTGAGCAAGATAGAGTAAGCATACTTCACCTTCTTTCTCCCATTGCACCCAACTGTAAAATCTGGGCAGAATACTTATAGAGTGTCTATTTAAGGACTGAAAAGGAAATAAAAATAGTTGGATTGGAAAAGGGAGTAAAACCCAAATTTTGACATACTATCAAACAAATGGATTTAAATGAGTCTCCAAGTCTTATAAAATAATATTTAAAATATCTAAGAAATAATCCCAAAATTCTCAGCATACAAAGAACTAATTGTAACTCTTATGAGGGAAAGAATATTCCATCAACAGATGTTAATGCCAAGTTGACACACATAGTGGGAAGATCTGAAGAGGCTTTATGTATCTTATATACAAATTCAAACACCAGTTGCAAATACTCATGAAACAAATAGAAAAATGAACTGTGTCAATGTAGAGATAGAACAAGATTTCTCGACAGGGACAGGGCTGGTATTTCAGGCTGAATCTATTATTGTCTATTATAGGAGCTGTCTTGTGCATTGTGTGATGTTGATCAGACTTTGGCTTCTACTCAGGCTAAACCAGTAACAGCCTCATGCGCCCTCTAAATTGTGGCGACCCAAAATGCCTCCAGACATTGCTAAATGTTTCCTGGGAAACAAAATCATCCCCAGTTGAGCACTGAAATAGAATTCATGAAGAAAAAGAAAATGGAAATTGTAAAAGTAAAAAGTACAGTAACTAAGATAAAAAATTCACTTATGTGCTCAAAAATTCACTTATGCACTCAGTAGCAGATTGGAGATGACAGAGGGAGAAACATCAGAGACCTTGAAGTTAGAGCAAAATAAAGTATCCAATCTGAGTCAAAGGGAAAAATAAAGATTTGGGGTGAGGGGAATGCATAAAGCCTCAGAGACCAGCCCGGTACAGTAGAAAAGCCCGGAAAGAAAATAGGTGCAAAGTGGAAAAAATATTTAAGGAAATGATGGCTGAAAACTTTCCAACTTTGGTGAAAGACATGAATCAAAGTCTAAAATGTCCAGTGTACTACAGATAAAATAAACCTGAAGAAAACAATGTCCAGACTTATCAACAGCACAGTTCTGAAGACAAAGGAAAAAACTGACAACAGTCCAGTGAGAAAGTGACATGTTTATTTGGGAACAATGACTCTAAAACACTGAATGGTTCAAAATTGGGAAGGGTGTGCGCCAGGGATGTGTCCTATCTGCATACCTTTTCAACCTGTATACAGAGCAGATTATCCGAGAGGCTGGGCTCTATGAGGAGACGCGTGGCGTTAGGATTGTGGAAGATCTATCAACAATCTGCGTTATGCAGATGACACAACCCTGCTTACTAAAACTGAGGAGGACCTGAAGTGCTTGCTCCAGAGGGTCAAGGACTGCAGCCTTCAGTATGGACTGAAGTTCAATGTCAAGAAGACAAAGATTCTCACCACTGGACCAATTGGTAGCATCAGGATGGATGGTGAAGAGATTGAGATTGTTCACAGCTTCAGTTTGCTCGGTTCCACAGTCCACTTGGCACCAGCAGTCAGGAAATTAAAAAAAAAAAAGTATTGCGATGGGAAAGTCTGCTCTTAGGGACCTCTCTACTCAAGAGCAATGGTTTCTCTTTGGAGACGAAGGTGTGCCTGATACAGGCCATGGTCTTTGCAATCACTTGTTATGCATAAGAGAGTTGGACATTGACTAGGGAGGACAGAAGGAGAATTGACATCTTTGAGCTGTGGTGCTAGCGAAGAGTATTGAATGTACCATGAACTGCCAAGAAAACAAACAGATTCATCCTAGAGTGGGTTAAACCAGGCTTCTCCTTGGAGGCAAAGATTCTGGGGCTTCGTCTGACATACTTTGGACATGTGGCAAGGAGAGACAGGTCTTTGGAGAGGGATATCATGCTGCGTAGAGTGGAGGGACAGCGCAGGACGGGAAGACCCTCTATGAGGTGAATTGATTCAGTGACTGGGATAATCGGGATGGGTGTGTCAGAGACAGTGGGATTGGCACAGGATAGAGCAGGGTTTAGACTGTTGTGCATAGGGTCGCTATGAGTCGCAAACGACTCGACGGCACATAACAACAACTACTACTACAGATAAAATACACCTGAAGAAAACAATGTCCAGACTTATCAACAGCACAGTTCTGAAGACAAAGAAAAAAATTGACAACAGTCCAATGAGAAAGTGGCATGTTTATTTGGGAACAATGACTCTAATGACAATAGATTATGCATCAAAAGCCATCAAGGACAGAGGAAGATAGTGCAGCATTTTTAAAGTGTTGAAACAAAAGAACTGTCAACCCAGAATTCTAAATCTAGCAAAAAATATCCTTGAGGAGTAAATATAAAATAAAGACACGTGTAGCTGAAGGAAAGCCGAGGATCCACAACCTGCCCTGAAAGAGTTTCTAAAGGAAGTTCTCCAGACAGAAGGGAAGATGCCAGAAGGAAAAGGGGAGTCTCGAGAATAAAGAAAGCATACAAAGTATACATATCTAAGTAGATATAACAAACCAATCTTCTCATGAATTATCTACTATATATTTTACAGTTAAAGCCTTAAAAAGTAACAACATATGGTGAGTTCTTAATTCATATAGATGTAAAACACAAGACAACTACAGTATCAAGAGACAGTGTAAAGAGAGTTTTAGAATAACCTACATTCCACCAGGAGTGGTAAAATATTAAAGCAGAGTATAAAAAAAGGAAGTAAGTATACTGTAATTTTTAACAGGGTCCTTGAAAAAACATATACAGGAAAAGAGAGAATTTAAATAACAACAGATAAGTTAAAACTCATTCAAATAAGTAGATAAAAAAGAAACATCATCGAGTTCATTCTGACTCACAGTGATCCTTTAGGATGAAATAGAACTGCCTTCTCATGATGCCAGGGCTGTAATTGTTAGAAAAGGAAATGGTACATCTTTTCCCTATAAAGCCACTGTTAGGTTTGAACCTTTTGGTTAGCAGCAGAGCAGTTACTACTGGGTCTGTACCACTCGGACTCCAAAGTAGGTAAGAAAGGAAAGAAAGAGACAAAATCTCACAGTGAACTCTTACGAATTGAATTTTGTACCCCTCAAGTTGAAGATTGGAGGACTCTATGAGCAAAATCTTAGATGATCTAGGAAATATCAAAAGAAGATGGAGGGAATGCACGGAGACACTATACCAAAAGAATTGGTTGACACGGAATCATTTCCGGAAACAGCACATGACCAAGTACAATTGATAACAAAGGAAGAAGTTCAAGCTGCACTATTGGCAAAAAAATAAGGCTCAAGAGTTGATGAAATATCAGTGGACATATTTCTATAAACAGACGCAGCATGTACTCACTAGACTATGCTAAAAAATCTGAAAGGCAGCTACCTGGCCAATTGACTGAAAGAGATTCATAGTAGCTCCATTCGAAAAAAAAGGTGATTCAGCAGAATGTGAAACTTTTCAAATGATACCATTAATATCATGTACAAGTAAAATCTTGCTGGAGACTTTTTTAAAAAGGACTAGAACAGTACATCTGGAGGGAACTGTCAGAAATTGAAACTACATTCAGAAAAGGCCATGGCACAAGGGATACATTGCTGACATTAGATAAACAATGGCCTCAAGAAAGTCAGAAATGGTGGGGATGGCACAGGACAGGGCAAGGTTCAGATCTGTTCATATTATCACCGTGAGGTGTAATCAACTTGATGGCAACTAAGAAAAACAACAAAATGCGTATATATGATGATGTAATGTGGCAGTTATTATCCCACATAATCTAATAAACCAAGTAGTTGTAAGGGACTTACGGATGGGATTGTTGTTGTTCGTGTTGTTGTTGTTGTTGTTACTAAGTGTCTTCGCGTCCAATACAGCTGACAGTGACACTGTGAGCAGTTGATCTGAAGCCCATCCTATCCTGTGGCCTCCTCTTCATCTCTGATAAATTGAACCTATTGCTGCAGTCACTGTATTGGTACATCTTGTTTAGGGTCTTCTCTTTCATTGACCCTTCATCTTTCCAAGCGTGATGACCCTTTTCAAGGAATAACCTTCTCCAACAACATGCCCAAAGTATGTGAGACTAAGCTTTGCCACGTTTGCTTCCCAGAAGCACTTTGGCTGCACTTTCCTAAGAAATATCTATTTGTTTTTTTGGCACTCCACGGTATATTCTGTATTCTCTTCCAATATCACAATTCAAAGGCTTCAAGTGTTCTGCTGTCATCTTCATTCATGTCCAGCTCTTAGATGCATAGCAAGTGATTGAGAAGAACAAGGTCTGAATCAGGTGCACATTAGTCTTCAAACTGACATCTTTCCTCCTCAATAGTTTGGAGAGGCCCCTGACTGGACTTCCCAATGTAATATATCTCCTGATCTCCTAACTGCTGGTACCAAGGATGGTGATTGTTGATCGAAGTAAGATGAAATAGTTGACAATTTCAATCTTTTCTTCATCTGTCATGATGTCGTTTGTTGGTCTTTTGGCGAGGAATTTTGTTTCCTTGATGTAGAGATATGTTGTTGTTGTTGTTGTTGTTGTTGTTGTTATGTGCCGTCGAGTCGTTTGCGACTCATAGCGACCCTATGCACAACAGCCTAAACCCTGCTCTATCCTGTGCCAATCGCACTGCCTCTGACACACCAAATCCGATTACCCCAGTCACTGAATCAATCCACCTCATAGAGGGTCTTCCTCTCCTGTGCTGTCCCTCCACCGTCCCAAGTATGATGTACCTCTCCAAGGACCTGTCCCTCCTTACAACATGTCCAAAGAATGTCAGACGAAGCCCCAGAATCCTTGCCTTCAAGGAGAAGCCTGGTTTAACCCTCTCCAGGATGAATCTGTTTGTTTAGTCCATGGTACATTCAATACTCTTCTCCAGCACCACAGCTCAAAGGCGTCAATTCTCCTTCTATCCTCCCTAGTCATTGTCCAACTCTTTGATGCATAACAAGTGATTGCAAAGACCACGGTCTGTATCAGGTACACCTTAGTCTCCAGAGACACACTGTTGCTCTTGAGTACTTTAGAGAGGTCCCTAACAGCAGCTCTCCCATCGCAATACGCTTCTAATTTCCTGGCTGCTGGTGCCAAGAGTGTTGACCATGGAGCTGAGCAAACTGAAGCTGTGAACAATCTCAATCTCTTCACCATCCATCCTGATGCTACCAATTGGTCCAGTAGTGAGAATCTTTGTCTTCTTGACATTGAACCTCAGTCCATACTGAAGGCTGCAGTCCTTGACCCTGTGCAGCAAGTGCCTGAGGTCCTCCTCAGTTTCAGCAAGCAGGGTTGTGTCGTCTGCATAACGCAGATTGTTAATAGGTCTTCCACCAGTCCTGACGCCACACTTCTCCTCATAGAGCCTGGCCTCTTGGATGATCTGCTCTGCATACATGTTGAAAAGGTATGGAGATAGGACAAATCCCTGGCGTACACCCTTCCCAATTTTGAACCATGCAGTGTTACCCTATATATAGGCCATATTAAAGACAGTCATCCTAGATCTTCTACAGCAAGCACTTCAAGTCCTCCTCGCTATCAGCAAGTAAGGTTGTATCATTGCATAATATAGGTTGTTGTTGAGTCTTCCTCTGACCCTGATGCCACATTTTTCTTCATTGAGTTCAGCTTCTTGAATGATTTGCTCAGCATACAGGTTGAAGAGGTACAGAGAAAGGTACAACCGTGACACATGTTGTTGTTGTTAAGTGTCATTGAGTTGTAGGCGACTCATAGTGACCCTATGAACAAAAGACCTGGACATTTGTATAACTTTCATCCTTTCTCCAAGTTCATAGAGTTTCCGGAAGCAAGCTATTTCGGAAGTGGATGCCACTCCTGTTTCCAAGCTTATTTTAATCGGGAAGCTCCACCAAACACTATCTGCCATGGATGACCATTCTCACATTTGACGTATCAATGTACAGTGTACAGCTTCACAGCAACCACGAGTTACCTCTATACAAGTGGACTCACCAGGGATATACCCTGTCACCAGCCTTTCTTAATTTTAAACCATGAATTGTTTACAAATCCTCTTAAGATTTGAGGTATTGAACACCAGTAATCGATGCATTGTGGGATAACATCCAAGATGTCATCCATGAAAAAAAGCAAAAGATCATTACAAAAGCAAGAGAAAGATAAAACCAAAATGCCATCAGTTGTTGTCTTATTGTTATGTACCATCAAGTCTGAACTGGCCCATAGCTGACTCTCCAGCAGGTTTTCAGAGGCAGTAAATTGCATGGGAGGAGATTGCCCATCTTTCTCCTGCAGAGAAATTGGTGGGTTTGAACTACATGTCAGAGAATCAGAAAATTGCACTACAGCATTAAGAAGTCAAAACAAAAGGAAGAGATGCCGAAGTAAAGGAGCTGAATAGACGATTTCAAAGGGCAGCTTGAGAAGGCAAAGCAAGGTATGAAAATGGAATGTGCAAAGAGCTGGAATTGGAAAATAAAAAAAGGAATAACTTGCTTGGAATTTCTCAAGCTAAAAGAACTGAAAAACAAATTAAAGCTTTGAGTTTCAATACAGAGAGATGCTATGGGCAAAATCCAAGATGATTCAGAAAACATCATAAAAAAATAGAAGAAATATACAAAGTATCTGTGCCAAAAAGAATTGATTGACATTGAAATATTTCAGTAAGTACCATATAATCAATAGCCAGTGGTAATGAAGGAAAAAGTTCAAGCTGATCTGAAATAATTGGGAAAAAAGACCCCAGGAATTGATCTCATACCAATTGACATATTTCAACAAAAGACGCTTTCTTGGATGTGTTCACCAAGTTGTGCCAAAAAATCCTGAGGACAACCACCTGGCTAACTGACTGGAAGAGATCTATATTTGTTACCATTCCAAAAAAAGGTGACCCTACACAGTGGAAATTATCAAACAATATCATTGATATCACATGCAAGGAAGATTCTGCTGAAGATTATCCAAAAAATGACTGGAACAGCACATCAACAGAGAACTGCCTGAAGTGTAGTCTGGGTTTAGAAGAGGCTATGGCACTAGGGATATTATAGCTACTGTTAAGTGGATCTTGGCTGAAAGCAGAGCGTACAAGAGGAATGTCTATCTGTGTTTCATTGACTGTACAAAGACATTTGACTGTGTGGATCACAAAAAACTGTGGCTGACTCTGAGAAGAATGGGAATCCCAGAACACTTGACTGTGCTTATGTAAAACCTATACTTGGACCAGGAGGCAGTTGTCAGAACAGAGCAAGGTTCAAAACTGGGAAGTGTGTACACCAGGGATGTGTCCTATCACCATACCTTTTTTACTCTATATGCAGAACAGATTATTTGGGAAACTGGGCTCTATGAGGAGAAATGTGACATCAGGATTAGAGATAGACTCATCAACAATCTGTGTTATGCAGATTACACAAACCTGCTTGCTGAAACTGAGGAGGACCTGGAATACTTACTGAAGAAGGTCAAAGACTGCAGCCTTCAATATGGATTGAAGCTCAACATCAAGAAAACAAAGATTCTCACCACTGGGTCAATTGGCAGCATCATGATAGATGGTGAAGAGATTGAGATTGTTAACTGCTTTAGTTTATTTGGCTCCACAATCAACATTCTTGGTACCAGTAGCCAGGAAATTAAAAAATGAATTGCATTGGGGAAACTCTTCTGTCAAAGATTTCTCCAAAGTACTGAAGAGCCATGATGTCAGTCTGGAGACTAAGGTGTATCTGATCCAGGCCATGGTCTTTGCCATCACTGCTATGCATCAGAGAGCTGGACAATGGCTAGAGATAATAGAAGGAGAATTGATGCCTTTAAGCTATGGTGTTGGAGAAGAGTATTGCATATACCATGGACTGCTAAGAGAATAAGGAAGTTCATCCTAGAGAAGGTGAACCAGGCTGCTCCTTGTAGTCAAAGATTTTGAAGCTTTGTATGACATACTTTGGACATGTTGCAAGAAGAGACCAGTCCTTGGAGAGGGATGTCATAATTGGGAGGGTAGAGGGACAGTGCAGGAGAGGAAGACCCTTAATGAGGTGGATTGATTCAATGACTGGGGTATTGGGGATAGGTGTGTCAGAGAGTAGGTGTGTCAGAGACAATAAGACTGGCTCAGGATAGAGTAGGTTTTAGGGATGTTGTACATAGGGTCGCTGTGAGTTGCAGGCGACACGGTGGCACATAACAACAACAAATCCAAGCTTATCAATGACTGTAGTAAATGCAAATTGTCTAAACACCCAAATAAAAGACAAAGCAGTCATGATGGATTGAAAAAACAGACCCATCGATATGCTGTCTACCAAAAGCTCAACTGAAATATAATGATTGAAAACCCAAACTAAAGTAACTTCTGGCTCAGAAGGAGCCCTGGTGGTGCCACTAGAGGGGAAGCAGTGGTTTCAACCAGTGGCTCTGAGGGAGAGAGAGAGAAATGGGCCTGTTTCTGTAAAGATTGGAAAACCTATAGGCCAATTGTACCCTACCCTTAAGGAGTTGCTGTGATAAAGATATAAACTCAAAACCTCATTGCCATTAAGTTGGAATTGATTCATAGCTGACCCTCCAGCAGGCTTTCTGAGGCTGTAGTAAACAGTACTGAAGGAGACTATTCATCTTTCTCCCTCGGAGCCAGTAGTGGATTTGAACCAGGTTAAAAGTAAAACGAGGGAAAGCATGCTACATAATCAAGAGTTAAAGAGCATGGTTCAGAGTTGACTGGCACTAGCTTTGTGCCTATGGATCAGTTACTTAACCTTCCTGAGTCTCAGTGTTCTCATATGTCAAATGGGCATGATAAACTTAGAGGACCTTGAAGGAAACAGTGCACACGGTGACAGGGTCTGGCATGTGGTAAACATTGTTGTTATTATTCTGTTAGGTCATTTGCTTGGGAGTCTCTCTTCCCTACCACATGAAGGCCAGTCCTGTCTTCTTTAGAAATAGTAAGTAGTACAGTGCTTGGTGCATAGTGAATGTTTCCAGCAAAAGAGTTAATACTGTGAATGCTGCTTCTTTTAAATTAGTTTTACATAGATGCTAACGACACCTTCCTGGTCAGACTGTGTGGCTTACATCAGATCTACCCTGAATCTACCAGAGTCTGTGAGTTCTATACCAGCAAATAATCTCCTGCTGGGCTTTGTTTCCCAGAATCTCTCATCCTGAAACTTAGTCTGTTGTTGTGGTTATGTACCATGGATTCTCCTTCAACTCATAGCAACCCTATATACAGCAGTTCTGAAGCTTGCCCTGTCATGAACTGGTCTCACTGATTCCGACATCCCTACCCCCATTGTCCCAGTTACTGTATCAATCTATCTCATCTGGGGTCTTCCTCTCCTGCAGTGTCCTTTCACCCTTCCGAGTATAATGTCTTTCTCCAAGGACCCATCGCTCCTGGCTATATGCCCAAAGTATGTGAGACGGAGCTTCAAAATCCTAGCTTCCAAGGAGAAACTTGTTTTTACCCCCTCCAAAACAGATTGATTTGTTTTTTGGCAGTCCATAGTATGTTTAAGATTCTTCTCTGCAAACTCAAAGGCATCGATTCTTCTTCTGTCTTCTTTAGTAAGTGATGCATCATAAGTAATTGTGAAAACCATGGTTTGGATTAGGCACACCTTAGTCTCTAGAATGACATCTTTGCTTCTCAATACTCTGGAGAGGTCCCTGGTAGCAGATTTTCCCAGTGCAATTCATCTTTTAATTTCCTGACTACTGATGTGGAGCCAAGCAAAATTCAGACAGGCCTAAGCTGCTAAGACAGGCATTTGTGGGAAAACAGAAGAAAGGAAGGTGGGTGTAAAAGAGCACCTCACCAGAAGCCAAGCCCACCATCATCAAGTCAAGTCTAATGCATATAGACCCTCCATCAGCATTCCAAGTTTGTCAACCTTTCTGAGAGGAAACTACCCGTCTTTCTCCTCTAAAGTGTCTGGGGAATTCCAGTCGCTGACATTTTCATTAGGTGTCCAATGCACACTATGCCACTGGGGCTTCTTAAAAACAGCACAGTTACCCCTAATCCACACTAATCATCAGGAAAATAAAATAGAACCCCGCATGAGAAGCAGTGTGGCAGGCACGTCTCCTGCAGAAGGAGATGAGTGCCAAAGAGAGGATGTGAAGGCTCTGGGCACCAAAGGGGCAGAGACAGACACTCTATAAATGTGCACTGGGGCCATGTACATATACCAGAGCCCCTCAGCAAGATAGCCTGGTCACCTTATTGAAGGTCTTCCTCTTTTTTCTCAGACTCTCCACCTTTCCCACCATGATGTCTTTCCCAAGGACTGTTACCTCCTGAAAACATGGCCATAGTACATGAAACAAAGTTTCACCATCCTTGCCTCTAAAGAACGTCCTGGCTGCACTAACAAAATTAAAAACAAACACAACAACAACAAAAAAGCCAAGATGGATTGACACAGTGATTTTAACCTTGGCCTGGAGCATATCAGCAATCATGAGGGTGGCCCAGGACATGGTGAGGTTCAGCTCTGTTGTTCATAGGATCCCTGTAAGTTTTCTGATTCAATGGTACCTAACAACAACAATCAACCCTCATTAATTTTCCCATTGACTATCGATCCCATTGAGAAGCTAGAATATATGCCCCCTGAGAAAAGTATGAGGATGTGCAGTGCTGCAAATAACAAATAGGTTATTTTTTAAATTTTTTATTATTTTGTGTGTGTGTACCATGAAATCAGAGATTGCCCCTCCTTCTCCAGCAGAGCACCTGGTGGATTTGAACCATGTACCTCTGGGATTGCAATGCAGCTTCTTGCCACTAGGCCACGAGAGCTCCCTTGCAAATAACAAATAAACAAAAGCAACTAAAAATGAAGACAATTGTTGGAAACTGAGAAACAACCCAAGTGTCCATATTCAGAAAGAACAAGACAATTGTGGCATACTCACAGACTAAGATATTACATTGTTGTGGCTGTTAGGTGCTGTCAAGCCAACCACAATGCACAGCGGCCCATGAACACGGATCTGAACCCTGCCCTGCCCTGTGCCATCCTCATCCTCTCCAATGCACTCAAGCCCATTCTTACAGGCACTGTATCAATTTGTCTTGTCCTCTCTTTCTCTGACCCTCAGCCATGTTCAGCAGTGAAAAACAAAGGAGTTATATCTGCACACAGCAGGGACAGGTCTAGAAAATATAAAATTCAAACTCACCGTCATTGAGTCGGTTCTAACTCCTAGTAACCCCTCCACTGAGGCTCCAAGATTCCATATTGCAACAAGAGGAGGTTGCCCATCTCTCTTCTTAGGTGGATTTGAACTGACAAAGACATGAGACCTTTGGGTTAGCAGTGCAACTGGCTATGGGCTACACCAGCAGAGCTTCCTTGGAAAATATAAAACAGCAGGGGCAAAGTATCAGATAGGCTATATGAAGTCACTGATATTAAAACTAAAACAAGCAAATGATGATGCTGTGTGTTCAGGGGAGACATCTAGTTGTGATGAAACTATAAATAAAGGCAAGGGATGATGCATCCAAACTCAAGACACGGTAGGAACATGCAGGCACCAGCAAGGCAGCGCGGCTCCACCATTAACACATACTGTGTGTGCAGCTCACTGGCAATCTTGTGACAATCCTGTCAATTAAGTGGACCGCGGAGGGAGGCTGAGATTCTGCACTTCCCACAAGCTCCTGGGCCACATTGATGATGCCAGTGGTTCAGAATTCGGGCAGCGAGGCTAAGCCAACCTACAGTGATTGTCTGGCCAGGGGCACATGACCCTGACTACACATCAGAGCCACTCAGAGAGTTTTTTGTACAAGCCTTGATACCCAGGTCCCAGCCCAGACCAATTAAATGAGCCCTCTGGGGTGCTTCCGTAGCTGTCAAAAGCCCCACAGGTGACGGTGCTATGAGCAGAATGGAGGCCACAACAGCTCTAGCTCTGAATCTTAATAATGGTGCACAAGTGTTCGTCTTATTTTCATCCTTCTGACTTTTTGTACGTATCATTCAAATTCCTTTCTTGGGAGCTCTGGTGGCCAAGTGGATACTAGTGGATATTTTGCCAACTCTAATGCAGGTGGTTCAAATCCACCAGCTGCTCTGCTGAATAAAAAATGGGAAATCTCTTCCCTGCAATTGACTGGCTCTGAAAACCCACAGGAGGGTCAGCTCTGAGTTGGTTCTGACTCAATGGTACACAACAACAACACACTTCTTCCTACCTATCAAGCACATAAAATAAAAAATAAATAAGAGTGGAGGTACAAGTTGAGCAGGAGATGAACAGCTAGGAAGGGAAGAAGCCAGGAACCAGAGAGAGTTCTTAAACCCGCCTTCATCCGTCAGCCAGGAGGCTGTCAGTGCCTGGGCCTGTCCGACAGCCCAGCAGCCGTGGCTGTGCGCGGTCGCTCAGCCAGCCAGCCAGCAGCACGACTGTTTAAACAGTGGGGCCATCCAATGGCCAGGAAATCAGTCTGGTCATCCATCACTAAGCAGGCCTGTCTGCTTTCAATCAGCTAGTGAATTGCCCAATTAGTGTGGTGGTCAGTCAGTCAGTCAATGTTTTAGTCACATTGCTAGGCATTGATGTCAGCTCTTGCTCAGCCAGCCAGACTGCCAATTGATCAGCGGCTTTACAGTCCATTGGCCTGAAAGTTACTTTCGAAGGCCTGCCGGTCCATGTATTTTCTGTCATTAGCATGTCAATGGGCACATCAGTCAGTTATAAGTTAGTGATGGCAGAGTGGCAGACAGACATTCTCTGTACCACTCAATTAGTTGATGAAACAAACTGTAGCCAGAAACCCACAAATCTCTCAGTCCGAGACTCTATCAGAGGGTTAAGTTTGTCAATCCTAAGTCAGGAAGACAATGATTCAGCCGGGCAGTCCCAGTCTGTCACTGAGATGCTAGATCAGCCAGTGGAACTGGCCAGGCACTGCGTTTTCAGTCATTCGGTGCATCCGTGTTTCCTCCACACACTCTCTTTGTCCATCACATTAGGCAAACGCTCCCAGTGTCAGCTAGTCGGTCAGTGCCTGGGTTAATCAGAGAGACAGTCAGAACAGAAGTCAGTCAATCCAAACTCCGGTCAGCCAGACACTCACAGCATCAGTCACTGTGGCCACACTCAGTCAGGTAATTGATGAGTCGGACAGAATGCCAGCCAGCCAGCCACAGGGACAGCACCATCTCTCTTCACTGACCTGCCTTTCGTAAAGGCCCTGCAGACTCGGGGAGAATTCTGAGGCTCCGTGCAAAGGCAAAGTTCTGTTACTATTATTATCCAACAAGCCTCCCAAGGCTCCGGAAAGCCGGGAAGGCCATCAATAGACCTCCCACTTCTCCCCACCTCTCTCTCCATTAATGAAGTTCCTGCCACAGAGTGGGGTGCTTCCCGGATGCCGGAATTGGGTGGGTGGGCAGATGGAGGGTGAATTGTTCCAGTCAGTCCTGGACTTGCCTGGCCAGTTATCTGCTGCTGTGACCACGGGGGACATGGGGGAGCAGCAGTGGGAGGTAGTCCTGACCAAGAACTCCCTTGGGGACCCCATGTCCTCCCACCAACACCCAGAAGTCTTGGTTGGCAGCCTCTGGGTAGCCAGCACAGAGGCAGGGAATAATATCTAAAATCAGCAAGGCAGAGGGAGTGATTTGGCTTTCCTGCCAGCTCTTGCTTTTATCTGCTGGGGGGTGGGGAGGGGGGAAGGGAAGAAATACATTTGCTAATTTCAGCTTTCTTTTAATGGGATTTCTGTTTCTATACCCTTATTTAACCTTCACAATCACCCTGTAAGATCATTAGCTTTACCCATTTTATATGTGAGGTCACAGAGGCTCAGAGGGAAAAAATGGTTGTCCGAGGTCAATTCTAACTAGTTGTCTAGTTCCGGAGGCCACACTCTGTCCACTTTATCAGGCTGCCTCCCTCATGCTGGTGGGAGCTTTCTGCTCTGAACCTGTTTCCAAGGAGATTTTTGAGAGCTCTTTGTGCTCTGAAGCTGGCTGATGCTCTCTTGGACTTGCACTTGAGTCTTCTATCAGATGGGGAGAGGAGGCAGGAATTGCATAGTGACTTTCTCTGGCCTTGAACTTGTAATTATTAAACCATTTTTTTTGGAGCCAAAATGGAGCCTAAAACTTATCTAGACTGCATCCAATCTCCTTAGATGCAGAACTCTTCCAGCAACCAGACACTCGGCATCCCATCCCATATGTACTTACACATTGCCAGTGTGGGGAGCTTACTGCCTTTTTAAAAAGACTCTTCTATTTTGGGACAGTCTCAGTTGGTGGTTTAGGGGTAAGGAATTATGCTGATAACCCAAAGGCAGGCAGTTCGAATCCACCAACTACACCATGAGAGAAAGATGGGCAGTTTCCTTCACAGTCACTGAAAACCACTGCAGAGTTAATCTGTTCTAATTTGCTAGCACATGATGTCAGTTTGAGGACTAAGGTGTGTCTGATTCAAGCCATAGTCTTTCTGATCACTTGCTATGCATCTGAGAGCTGTACAATGAACAAGGAAGACAGGAAAAGAATTGAGACCTTTGAGCTGTGGTGTTGGGGAAAAGCACCAAATATCCCATGGACGGCTAAGAGAATGAACAGATAGTTCTTGGAGAGGGTGCAGCTGGAGTGCTCTTTGAAGGCAAGAATGATGAGACTTTGCTCACATACTTTGGACATGTTGCTAGGAGGGGCTATTCCTTGGAGAAGGACATGATGTTGGGAAGGGTGGAGGGTCAGCAAAAGAGAGGAAGACCCTCAACCAGGTGGATTGGCACAGTGACTGCTGCTGTGGGCTCTTTTGTGTCAGAAAGTGTGAGGATGGTGCAGGATAGAACAGAGTTCAGATCTTTTTTTCATAGGGTCGCTATGAATTGTACTTGACTCCACAACAGTAACAACAACACTAGTTTCCTCAGGTCTTAGGGCTCAGTCTTATATTCTTGGTGTTGCTACATGGATCAAGAATCTCAGTCAGAAAAAGACAAATACTGCATAGCACCACTGTTATAAAGTAGATCTGACATGGGGGGATTGGGAGGAGAATAGCATAAGAGTGGATAGATAATGACCATGGCATTGGAACAGATGAAGGAAAGAGTTGTTTTTTAAAAGTATATGGGGGAGCTCTGGTGGCCCAGCGGCAAGAAACTGCACTACAATTCCAAAGGTGCACGGTTTAAATCCAACAGATCCTCAGCTGGAGAAGGAAGGACAATCTCCTCCTGTGCCAGTAGGATCCAAATCGACAGTACACAACAAGGGGGTGGGAAGTGTTTTTAAAAAGGACTATATGATTTAGGTATTATAAATACAACAACTCAGTTACAGAAAACTCAAACAAGATCTACACCTCACACCATACACAAAAAACCAAATCAAAGTGGATCAAGGACCTAGGATTAAAACCAAGGACTATAAATTTCATTAGAGAAAAAGCTTGGAAGAACCCTAAAAGCACCAATTGAACAGCCTTCTAAGTATACTGAAAAACCTACAATGAGGAGAGGATGAAATAGATGAATGGGACCTGCTAAGAATCAAATCCCTACGCACATCCAAAAACTCCAACAGGATAAAAAAAGGGAAGTCACAGACTAGGAAAAAACATTTGGGAATGACATGTCTGATAAGGGACTTATATCTAGGATTTATAGAATACTCAAGTGCCACAAGATAAAGGTAAACAATCCAACTGAAAAATGGGCACAGGATAGGAACAGACACTTCACCAAGGAAGACATTCAGGTGGTGAACAAACACATGAAGAAATGTTCAAAATCCCTAGCTCTAAGAGAGATGCCAATCAAAACAACTATGTGGTATCATCTCACCCTAGTAAGAATGGCAAAGTTCAACAGAGCAGCAAACAACAAATGCTGGCGAGGTTGTGGAGAAACTGGAACCCTTATTCACTGTTGGTGGGAGTGTAAAATGGTGCAACCACTGTGGAAGGCAGTATTGTGCTTTCTCAAAAAGTTGGAAATAGAAATACCATTTGACCCAGCAATTCCACTACTGAGAATATACCCTAAGGAAATCAGAAATCCACTCAGGCACATATATGCACATCCATGTTTATTGCTGCTCTGTTCACTTAGAGCAGAGATGGAAGCAACCCAAGTGTCCATCAACAAACGAATGGATAGAGAAGCTGTGGTATATTCACACAATGGAATAGTATGCAGCACTGAAAAACAACTCATGAAATATTGTACAAAATGGATAACCATGTATGACATTATGCTGGGTGAAATATCTCAGTCATAAAAAGACAAATGCTGCATAAGACAACTGTTGTAAAACAAAACTGACATGGGGGTTTGGGGGACACTAAAAAAAGAGGGGATAAATAATGTACATGGCATTGAAACATATGAGACAGAGAACTGTATAAAAGGAATATGTTATTAGGTATTACTGGCATGGCAAGAGTCCAGAATAAGAGCTGTATAGTAAAGTGGTCGGCGGGGGGTGGGGAACAGTACAACAATGAAAGAACTTTTTTCCCAAAGAAAAAAGCATACTGGGGATGGGGGCCGAGAGAAAAATGTGCAACAATGAATGAATGGAAATCAAAGTTCTTTATAAACTTTCATTAAAATCTCAATTAAAAAAAGGAATATATGCTTAAGCATTATAAATGCAACAACAGCCCTGAACGAGAGGTACATCATTGCAAAGAGGACTATTGAGGATGGAGTTGTTGTTGATTGCCTTCGAGTTGAGCATGAATCATAGCAACCCTATGAACAAAAGGCTTGAAATATTTCTATAACTATGGACATTTATTAAAGTTCATAGAGTTTCCGGAGGCATGGTAGGGGTGGGGGACGGTAGGTAATTGTGCAACAATGAATGAATATTCAAAAATAATAAAAAAAAGGCCGGTAAACTAGGGGAGGTGGAAGGGAGGGAGGGGGGTGAAGTGTGCAACAATGAATGAAAATCTTACTTCTCTGTAAACCTTTGTTAAAATCACAATTAAAATATTTTTTTTTAAAAAAAGAATCTTGTTTTTTAAACTTTCCCTGTTACCTAGGTTTGAGTAAGGAAAACCCATTTTCCTCTTTATTCAAGACCTCCATTCTTTGTGGGCACAGGGTAGAATGCTAGAAAATATTGGGATGAGTACTGCATTTAGGTCAATGTGATGATTTGATTGCCTTAATAGCTTTTAAGTTTTCATGTATTACATGTATTACATTTCATGTATCCATTTTAAGGGGTGTCTCCAATGTTTACTTGTATGGCCAATGGGATAGTAACAAACTTGACAGAGTGTAAAGACACTTTCTGTTTCCTCTCTTGGAACTATACTATCTCTATGAAAACAAATCCAAGCAAGCTACTTTCTAAAAGGATCCAAGAGACACATGTTATCTCTGACAAGAGACAAGAGCCCAGTTGTCTGGGCCAAGGTCATTCTTTGACTTCCCAGCTCCCTACATTCACCAAAAGCCTTGACTGATAAGAGAGAACCTGGTTCCTTATCAATCTATCCCTGCCCAGAGAGAGGCGCAGAACCTCACAGGTGACCCACAGACACATGGGAAATAATTGTTATTCTTTTAAGAGCTCTGGTGGCTTAGTGGTAAAGAGTTGTCCTGCCAACTCAAAGGCAGATAGTTCAAATTCACTAGTTGTTCTGTAGGAGAAAGAGGGACAGTCTCCTGTGGTGCGATTTAGTCTCTGAAAATCCTCTGGAGGGTCAGCTATGAGTCAGTTCTGACTTGACAGTAATAAGTTTTAAGCTGATGTGTTACATAGCTGTAGCTCACTAATATAGTCAACAATTCAAAATCATCCACATTTTAGTCCTGCCTCACCCTTTCCTAGGGCAGTTTGCATTCAGGTAAAGTAGATAATCTCTGTAAACCTTGGGGCTCTCATGGGTGAGGTGGGGTTCTGCCTCCCTCAAAGGAGACAGAAGAGCTAATAGACACAGCAATGCCCTGCTGACTGGAGTGCTGTGCCCAGGGAAGGTGCTTGGACTCAGAAGGGCTGTGTGTGGGCCTGCCATTGGTGTCCCCACAGCTATCTGTCAGGGCTTGACTAAAGCGAAGGGCACTGCAGTGTATTAACCCAGCTCACCTCATGTCAGAAGTAAGCCTGGCCGGCTGAGTGATGGAGCTAACCGGAGACTTATTTACAAACACAGCCCTTTCGCCTTCACTTCCTCAATAAGCCCCACTGGTGGCATATAAATGAGAATCAATAGGCCGGTTATTAAACCGTAAATATCCCTCCCCTCAGGCTCTGGAGCTCTGAGACTCTCAACTGAGAGGGGGTCATCTGTGCTCGCAAGGGGCCTGCCCGGTTCCTGATCACCCCAGAAGAGATGAGCTGCTGGCACCTCTCTGATCTGTGAGGTGCCACCTCCACGGAACTCTCAGACTGCTGCACCTTATGCTCTAGCTTGGAAAGGGGGGGCCATATGAGCGGCCTAACCCCTCTCCCATGCTAAGACTTGGAAAGCCTGCACCACAAAGGGGCTCAAACTCAGAACCTCAGAGCTGATCCTCCACTGGGTTTCTGAGGCTGTATATTGCACAGGAGAAGCTTGTCTGTCTTTCTCCTGAGGAGACTCTGTCTACTCAAAACTGTCGATGGACTATGTCATCTTCCGCTCATGCACCTGCATGTTCTGCATGTGGGGAGACCCCTTAGACCCCACAAGTGACCTCACCAAGAAAGCCGAGCTAAGGATGGAGAAGAGCACTGGTCATAGCAATATGCCCTGGGCACACAGTTTTCTCACCCTGTCCCATGACTTCTGCATGTCAACACTCACTAAAGGCTGGCCACATTGACTGGGAGAGGCTGTCACTTTGTACTTCCTGCCCTAGATCTGAACCCTCATTCTGCATTTGGAGAACTTCCCACTCTCAGCAGAACGCAGGGTCTGTCTGCTGCTGTGGGAGCTGGAAATTGCAGCTTCTGACCAGAAGACCTTCCCAGCCTCCATTCTACTCAGGTGCAGACCTGAGATATGCCAGTTAGAGGGACTGGGGAAATACGTATCAGGGTCCTAGAAAGCTGTTCTGCTGGTAGCTGGGGCTGTAGGCAGTGACATTAGCACCCAGGACAGCGCCATTAGGAACCACAGGGCAGCAATATCCTGTGCTCCATGACAATGCCCTCTCCAAATTAGTTTGGTGGTTGTGTGATTTGAAACTTGTGTGAAAAACCAAACAAAAAAACCTCTTATGATCTTGGGATGAAGCATTTGCCTTGGGATGGAGGGAGCCCCCTGTCAGTGGAGGTAAGCAAGCACTATGTAGGGGTGTTGTTGGGAGCAAGGATTCCTATATTAGCAATGGGATGATATTTAGTGGAGGTGTGACGTTCTCGATACATGGGGATAGGAATGTTTGCAAATGTGCTGGCTGTTTTCTGATCTCCACTGTCCTCTCTTGAGTTAGGTCAGTCAGTTGGATTGAGACAAGCAATTTGCCATATGGGAGCGTCCAAGCTGTCTTGTAAGATAGAGCAGAATCCCAGCTCGGAATCATTATTACCCTTTCCAACATGTGTATCTACACAGACATTCCATTTAACAGATGGAGAAACTGAGTAACAGAATGGGAGAGCAGTTGTTATTGTTCCATGCTGTCAAATCGAGAATGACTCATAGTAACCCTGAAATCTGATGTAACATAATGTAGCATAATGGACCTGAACCCTATCTTGTGCCATCCTCACCATCTCTGATACACTTAAGCCCAGAGGCAGGATAAAAACCCCACATTTGGACACTCAATCTAAATCAAGGAATTTAAAGGTGAGTCCTCAGCTGGCAACACCAGCCACCCTAGGAAGCTGTTATTGTGTATTGTCATGTTGTAACCAACTTTTAGCTGACGAGAGGGTTATCAGAGGCCATAAATCCCAAGAGAGGATATTGTCCATGTTTCTTTCATGGAGCAGCTGGTGGATTTGAATCACTTGCCTTTGGATTGACAGAGCAACTCCTTACTAAACCTTACTCACTAAACCACTAGAGGTCTCTTGGGAATCTGTTGGTTGAATTCTCAGACTTCTTGACTCAGAAGCTCTGTGTGTGTGTGTGTGTGTGTGAGAGAGAGAGAGAGAGAGACCTGTTATCTGGGTTTCAATAAGCTCTCCAGGGGGATTCAGCTTAAAAACTGAAAGCCACTGTCTAGCATTATTATGTTACAACATGGACGGGCTTGGGCCATTGGTGAACTATGAAGTACACAGAAGTATCCCATTTTCAAAGTCACAAATGATAACTTGATTCTCTCACAACCTCCAAATGACACTCCTTGGCCTAATTCCTTCTCTCCCACCCTGTGCAACATCCACTCCACTCCACCCAGGCAGAGGACCCTAGACCACTGTACTTCCCAGCCTCACTAGCAACAGGCTCTCTTCCCCAAGCCCTGGCTGCTCTGGGCAGTACAGGCTGGATAGGTTTATTTATTGCTATCATTAATTAGTTTTGCTGGGGATGAAAGACAGGTCCCCAGAGAAGACCAGTGCATTAGAGCCCATTATTCCATCATTGCTCTGGACTAGCCAGTAGAAAGGACAGCCCCTCTCCGCTGTCAGCCCAACACAATTAATTAGCCTGCAGCCTGAGAGGTAGCGTGGGTGTCCTCCTGGGGGTGGGGAGGGCTCTGTCCTGGCATCTAGCATCCTCAGGGTTTCTTCCAGTTCTGATGAGAGCTTTGGGTGGCTCTTCCTGGGGGGTACCAGCAAGCTCGAAGCAGCAGGGCAGTGGGGCACCTTCCCAGAACTGAACACTTATCCTAATGGTTCTGTTAACGAGTGCATTCTGGGACTGTTGGACAGACATCACACTAAGTGCTTTAAGTACATATTTAATTCTAAAAAATGTCCTATGAGGCAGGTGCTTTTATTTGCCAGATAAAGAAATTGAGGCTTTGGGAGGGGAAGTGACTTATCTAAGGATTACAGTTACAAAACATCTGGGCAAATTTTAACCTGGGTCACACTTCTGAGTCCAGGTTCTTTGCACCTCTGCTCAATGAGGCTTTTCAGTGCGGCTCATTGTCTTAATTATCCAGTGCTGCTTTAACACAGATAGTACAAGTGGATGGTTTTAACAAACAGAAATACATTTTCTCAGTTTAGGAGGCTAAAAGTCTGGATTTAGGGAGTCAGCTCCAGCGGAAGGTCCTTATTTCCTCTCAATAACCCAGCATTCTTTGGACATTTCCATGTTTCTTGACATTGACTTTCTCCTGGATCTAGGAGGGTCTCAGTACATGGAACTTATCCAAAGGATACACCCACTCCTGGCTCTACTTTCTTGGTAGTACTGAAGCCCTTCTCTTCTTTGCTGGTTTCTCTCTCATTTTATCTCTTGTGAGATAAAAGGTTTGGCTCAAGCAAGGCCAGTTTTTCTCAAGGCAGCTCTGTAAGCACAGAATCACTCTATGTCATGTGACTTCTAAGGAGGTCATTTGAGTCAAGGTATGCTTTGACTTATGCCTTCTTCCATGCTAGACTCAAGATCTCACAATAATCCTGCCTCATAATCATATGCTGTTGCTGTTGTCATGTGTCATTGAGTCACCTTCAACTCATAGTGACCTATCCTGAGCCTGTCTCATTGATTCTGACACACCCACCCCATTACCCCAGTTACTGTGTCAATTCATTTTATCTGGGGTCTACCTGTTCCATTCACACTTCCAAGCATGATGTCTTTCTCCAAGATCTGGTCCCTCCTAGCAACATGCTCAACGTATGTCAAATGAAGCCTCAGAATTCTTGCCTCCAGAAAGCAAGTTGGTTTCACCCTCTCTAGAACAGACTGGTTTGTTTTCTTGGCAGTCCATGGTTTGTTCAATATTCACAGGTTATATACCTGGATTTCACCTGATGGTATGCATAGGAATCAGATCGATTACATCTGTGGAAAGAACCGCTAGAGAAGCTCAATATCAGCTGT